>NC_074672.1:11004926-11287426 GCF_029448725.1 Salvelinus fontinalis | reverse complement strand
CAAACAGTTGAGATAAAATCGACAGCAAAATGATAGCGTCTGGTAGATTTTATGGGCCAATAAATGTGAGGGAAACCACCAAGTCCGACTGCATTTCAAATGTGTATTATCACCTTGTAGGAGCAAATGGCACCCTACATGTACATGTAGGGAATAGGTTGCCATTTGGGATGCACGCTTTCAGTCTGGTCCATACGGATCTCCTCACAGAACCACAGAACCTCACACATACACAGCATCATGCGGGCTATTATGAGCATATCACACTACATATTGATAATAAATAATTGTCTGATATTTCCCTTGTTTTAGTGTGATATACTAGTGATACAGTTACATATGGGGATATGATTTTTGGTGATGTATCGTATCATATTGTTTTGACAACATTGCAATATTGTTATTGTGCTCGTTGGCTGTACCGGCACCAAACCTCCAGTATTTTTCCTTCATAGCTTGTTCTCAGACACATTGCAGTTGAATGCATTCAGTTGTACAACTAACTAGGTATCCCCTTTCAATCTTTGTTTTAAATAGAGAGACAATTTGTCTTCAGCACTTTTAAAAACTTTTAAAACGTTTTCTCTCTTGTCCCTCTGCATAAGACATACGTTGAGCAATATGTTTGGAACATCGAAACGCAATAAAATCACAGAATCGAATAGCAATACATATAGAATCGTGAGAATCACAATACATATAGAATCGTGAGAATCACAATACATATAGAATCGTGAGAATCACAATACATATAGAATCGTGAGAATCACAGTACATATAGAATCGTGAGAATCACAATACATATAGAATCGTGAGAATCCCAATACATATAGAATCGTGAGAATCACAGTACATATAGAATCGTGAGAATCACAGTACATATAGAATCGTGAGAATCACAGTACATATAGAATCGTGAGAATCACAATACATATAGAATCGTGAGAATCACAGTACATATAGAATCGTGAGAATCACAATACATATAGAATCGTGAGAATCACAATACATATAGAATCGTGAGAATCACAGTACATATAGAATCGTGAGAATCACAGTACATATAGAATCGTGAGAATCACAATACATATAGAATCGTGAGAATCACAGTACATATAGAATCGTGAGAATCACAGTACATATAGAATCGTGAGAATCACAATACATATAGAATCGTGAGAATCCCAATACATATAGAATCGTGAGAATCACAGTACATATAGAATCGTGAGAATCACAGTACATATAGAATCGTGAGAATCACAGTACATATAGAATCGTGAGAATCACAATACATATAGAATCATGAGAATCACAGTACATATAGAATCGTGAGAATCACAGTACATATAGAATCGTGAGAATCACAGTACATATAGAATCGTGAGAATCACAGTACATATAGAATCGTGAGAATCACAATACATATAGAATCGTGAGAATCACAGTACATATAGAATCGTGAGAATCACAATACATATAGAATCGTGAGAATCACAGTACATATAGAATCGTGAGAATCACAGTACATATAGAATCGTAAGAATCACAATACATATAGAATCGTGAGAATCGCAACACATTTCGTATCGACACCTAAGTATTGTGATAATATTGTATCGTGAGGTCACTGGCAATTCCCAGCCTTTTGCTATATGTTTCATAATGTCATGGCAACAATGAAAGGAACCCACAACTATACAGGTGACGAATTAAAGGTTTTTCTTATGCATGACGCAATGCCTGGATACAGCCCTTAGTCGTGGTATATTGGCCATATACCACAATCCCCTGAGGTGCCTTATGGCTATTAGAAACTGGTTACCAACGTAATTAGAGCAGAAAAAATACATGTTTTGTCATACCTGTGGTATTTGGTCTGACATACCCCGGTTTTCAGACAATCAGAATTCAGGGCTCAAACCACCCATTTTATAATATAAAACAGTATAATGGAGTATAATAGAATATAATTGAATAGAACAGAATAGAATTCAAACCAGTACTAGGAATTAGAATAGCAACTTAATGGGATCGCTACAATTCAAACTTGCCACATTCTATCATTCTCTATATGAGAATGAAAACGAATGGTGACATCATCAAACAGACCGTTCCACGTACAGATCAGAACAATTAGTCTGGAGTGAGACAGCTGTAGTTAGATGGTTAATGATGCTATTAACACATCTCCTGTCTCAACCTCATTAAGCTGGGCCTCTAGTGATCCACACAGGCACACACACACACACACAGACACACACACTAGCGAGGCAGAGCAGAGCGCTTAAGGGAGGCAGAAGTCAGGTACTCTGTCTGTCTCTCTCTCTCTGTGTCTCTCTGTCACTAAGCAATATGAACTCACACACCTCAGATGACATAACTCCCTATAATCATTACTGTCTCCTTGAAAAACATGCCTGGCGGGGAACAGAGGAGAGGGGGAGCAGAGAAGGAGAGGCGGAGCAGAGGAGAGGGGGAGCAGAGAAGGAGAGGCGGAGCAGAGGAGAGGGGAAGCGGAGAAGGAGAGGCGGAGCAGAGGAGAGGGGGAGCAGAGAAGGAGAGGCGGAGCAGAGGAGAGGGGGAGCGGAGAAGGAGAGGCGGAGCAGAGGAGAGGGGAGCGGAGAAGGAGAGGCGGAGCAAAGGAGAGGGGGAGCGAGAAGGAGAGGCGGAGCAGAGGAAAGGGGGAGCGGAGAAGGAGAGGCGGAGCAGAGGAGAGGGGAGCGGAGAAGGAGAGGCGGATTAGAGGAGAGGGGAGCGGAGAAGGAGAGGCGGAGCAGAGGAGAGGGTGAGCGGAGAAGGAGAGGCGGAGCAGAGGAGAGGGGGAGCGGAGAAGGAGAGGCGGAGCAGAGGAGAGAGGGAGCGGAGAAGGAGAGGCGGAGCAGAGGAGAGGGGAGCGGAGAAGGAGAGGCGGAGCAGAGGAGAGGGGGAGCGGAGAAGGAGAGGCGGAGCAGAGGAGAGGGGGAGCGGAGAAGGAGAGGCGGAGCAGAGGAGAGGAGAGGGGAGAGGGGAGAAGAGAAGAGGAGCGTTAGCTGCCTCAATCAGCCCAGGCGTGCGTTAAACAATGTGGCCTCTCCTGAGCCGGAGCACATAGCAACACACACACACACACACACACACACACACACACACACACACACACACACACACACACACACACACACACACACACACACACACACACACACACACACACACACACATTAAACCCAATCTATGTAGCATGGGGACTTACAATGTTGCGGTAGCAGAGCTCTTGTCCCCTGTAGCGGTTGTGAGTATAGTATGAGCTGACTAGCAGCAGAGAGCCGGAAAGGAAGGCTTCTCTCTCCCCTCACCCACATGTGGACTATGAGACTTGAATACTAAACAAGATCATGATGCATAGCCTATAATAGATACAAATGCATTACAGTGCTTGTTGGCGTATCTAGCAACAAACTATACCGTCGAAGCCTTATTCGTACACAATTAGGATTTGCGCACGGAATTGCTCGTGGTAGGAACAACAAATGTAATCATTTTAGGAACCCTACAGCGCCAGAGGAGAATGTCGACATTCACATGTGACGATGTATAGACCCAACAACCTTCACATGTAACCTTCACGTGACTATTGGTGCCCGGCGAGTTGCAGTATGCGTAGCTGCATCTTTGTCATGGGCTGTTCTCCGAAACATCTCTCCCTCCTCAACCTCTCCTCGCAGGACAGACAGGGAAGGAAAGGAGAGGAGAGCGGTGAAGCATGGTCATGTCATGTGACCAAACAGATCTTCATGATATGCTGCCAACACAATCACTTTGACCTCCCCTGTCATCTGCCTATTCTAACACGTCAAATAGGTTACTTCCATAATCCCAATCATTCTGGAGGAGGCTTCATACATTTGGACTGGTGGTCGGTAACACCACGACAGACAGCTTAAGACTTTGAATTTAAGACTTTGAATGAATGAGACTATGATAAAAGGATCACGTTCTGATGGATGATGGTACTGTACAACAGGAACATTTGACCTCCCCAAAAAGAACGAGCTGCGGAGGGAAATAAACAACAAAAACTCACCCAAAATCATCCTCTGACTTCTCCTTCTCACTGCTCCTCTCGTTTAACAGTGCTCCCTCGTTTCCCCCGGTCTCTCTTTTTTCTCCAAGGGGACAATGGCTCCAAATTCTTTTTATTTTTTTCTCCCTATCTCTCTCTCTCTCTCTCTCTCTCTCTCTGCGTCTCACTTTCTCTCTCTCTGGAAAGAGGCAAGCAAGTCAGAGAAGCAGTAGAATTACATGTGATTGGAGACTGCTACTGCTATCGCTCCTACTGCTGCCCATGCTGTCTGTCCTCAGCAGGTAACTAGCGGTATGTGGAGGAGGAGAAAAGGAGGAGGGGGGGGGGGGGTAACGCTGGTGCAGGAAGTGCTCTCTGTCTGTCTCAGGTAAGCCTGGGGACAGTCGGAGAGAGAAGAAGGGGGTTGGTGGACGTCAGAAAGAAGAGGGAGGGGGAGGTAACTCCCCAAAGTCTATCTATCCAATCACAGAATGAGAAGGAGCTACTGTGGCTAGATCTTCATCTCCAGAGAAGTCAGAAAATGCACTGGTCGTATAACCGAAAGGCACCTTACTTGCGTGCTCTGATTGGCGGCAGCCTCGACAAATGGGAGTGTCGGCAGCCACTTGTCATTATAAGAGTGTAAGTCATGATCGAGAAAGCGCTGGACCAATAATGCATGTGTCCCTCTCGCTCAGCCTCTGTCTCCCCCTCCAACCCCCCCCCCCCCCCTCCCCCCTCTCTCGTCACCCCTCTGTCCAGAGAATTGGTCGGCTTGCATCTGCCGCGTTCTCTCGCCGTTTATTGCCCCTCCCCCTCATCCCTTTGCTCTTTGACTCCATGTGACCGTGGACTTATAGGATGAACTTTTTTTCTCCTCTCTTTCTCTCCTTCTCTCTGTCCTCTCACTTTCTGACCTGTCTAGACAAGGTTACGCATTCTGCCGCCCCTTTCTATTGCCCTTAAAGGACAGGATTTGGACAGGGGGAATGAGAGAGAGGAGGATGGAAAAAATGAGATGGGATAGAAAGCGACAGAGCGGAGGAAGCAGGAGAAGGAGGGGGAGAGATTAAACGAAATGCAAACTGACAGAGGGATGAAGAGACATGGATTGACAAGAGAGGTGATGAGGGGACCATGAGGAATGAGACAGTGAGAGAGAAGAAGAGAGAGAGAGAGAGAGATGGTGGCATAGAGAGGGAGTTGAATTAAGCTGCAGTCCATAGCAATGCAGTAGCTAACTGGAGGTGTTAAAAACACACTGCTTGTGAACGAAAACAAGCAGCCAACTAAATAATGTATCTTGCTATGTCTATACTGAACTCATCCCTTACTTAACAACTGCCCCGAAAAGACTCATCAAGGGCTAGGAGTGTAAGAGGAAGAAAGAGATAGAGGGGGGAGATAGTGAGAGTGAGAGAGAGAATAGAGAGAGGGAGGGGAGAGAGAGAGAGAGAGAGAGAGAGAATAGAGAGAGGGAGGGGAGAGAGAGAGAGAGAGAGAGAGAGAGAGAGAGGAAAGGGGGGAGAGAGAGAGAGAGAGACAGAGAGAGAGGGAGGTGAGAGAGAGAGAGAGAGAGAGAGAGAGAGAGAGAGAGAGAGAGAGAGAGAGAGAGAGAGAGAGAGAGCAAGGGGAAAGGGGGGAGAGAGAGAGAGACCTTTTCAGAAGCACAGAGCCATGATGCCATTGAGAAGTGGACAGGCGTTTAAAAAGAAGGGCTTAATAATAAAACAGTGAAAAAATGTATCCCCTTGGGTTCCAAGCACACAGTGCAAACACACTGAAACACCTAGGGCTAGCTAGAGAAACAAGCTTGTCTTTTACAGTGCCTTGTTGCCTTCTCTCGTCCTCCTTTCCATCTCTCTCTCTTTCCCTTTGTCTCAGGCTCTCTATTCTTCTCTCTCACGTCCCTCTACCTAGCTCTCCCTGTCTGTCTTTTTTAATGCCTTCTCTTGTTCTGCTCTCTCCCTTGCTCTTTCTCCCTCTCACCCCCTCTCTCCCTGTCTCAGACTCGCTCTCCCTCCCTCTCTCACCTTGTGTCAGTCTCTCTCTTCCTCTCCTTCCCTCCCCCCTCTCGCTCTTCTCATGTCCTCCTCTACCTCCCTCTTCCTCTTCTTATCTCAGGCTCTCTATTCCTCTCTCTCTCACTCTCTCCCTCTCCCCCTCTCTCTCGCTCTCTCGCTCTCTCTCTCAGGCTGGGGCAGTGTGTGTGTGAGTCAGAGTCAGAGAGTGGTGCAGTGAATACTAAAGAGTCTGCCTGACACCTCTAATACCTCACTGCTGCACTACACAGCAGAAACACACACACACACACACACACACACACACACACACACACACACACACACACACACACACACACACACACACACACACACACACACACACACACACACACACACACACACACACACACTGCTTTGTATGTAAACGCACACAAATATTCATACATATGTAGGATCTTAATTTGAGCCAGTCTGCTACAGCAGGAAAATAATCCTGCGGCAACAGGAAATGTGATTTGTTATGTGGATTATAATTCATGGACATTTTTGTAGAGGAAAATCAAGTCTGAAATTTCAAAGTGGAAATCACCAACTTCAGAAGCCTTTTTAAATCTCAAATACACTACACATTTTAAAAGTTCTCCTGTGACAGGGTGATCAAATGAAGTTCCTACATCTGTATGATACATACAAACATAATGCAACTCCAGTCAAACACACTACAGAAATTACCTCCATGCTGCTGTGGGAAAGTAAAGTGTAGGAAAATCCACGATCTACAACAGTTTAGGTTTCGGCCTAGGGACCCATAGATTGGAAATGTAGTTTTGATCCCAACTTTGCAATGGGAGGACATATTGAGTCTCTAGGTCCGGTCTTAGTGTGTGTGAGACCTGGGCAGTCAATCTTGCTCAATAACTGTTATTGTCATGATGTCTCTGTATGTGCCTGTCCCTCCCTGCAGTTCTCAGGACAGTGGTAGCCCTGTCCCTCTGTCTGCGTCCCAAATGGCACCCTATTCGCTATGTAGTGCACTACTTTTGACCAACGCACTATGGGCCCTGGTTAAATAGAAGTGCACCATAAAGGGAATAGGGTATCGTTTGGGACGCAACCAGTGTCAGCAGAGGAGGGGGATACAGTTTCCTCATTAGTACTGTTGCTATCAATAATTCAACTCCAGGTCTTGTTGGGCTCAATGGTCCGAACGCTAATGTGCTGTCGGGGCCCCACAGTGGCAGTGTGTGTGTGTGTGTGTGTGTGTGTGTGTGTGTGTGTGTGTGTGTGTGTGTGTGTGTGTGTGTGTGTGTGTGTGTGTGTGTGTGTGTGTGTGTGTGTGTGTGTGTGTGTGTGTGTGTGTGTGTGTGTGTGTGTGTGCGCGCTAGAGCAGGCCTTAATGGATGTCATGATGAGGGGGTGAAATAGGAGTGTAGGGATCCTCTGTCACCTCACCCATAGGTGGGGGTTAAAGGTGGAGGGAAGGGGAGGGGAGGGGAGGGCGGTGTGGTGATGGGTATGGTCCACTGAAGCCTGTGTCTCTGCCCTTCTGCCCTAAGTGTGCATGTGTTCACTTCCACTCCGTTCACTGCTTTAAAGGTCCAATGCATCCGTTTATATCTCAATAACAAATCTTTTCTGAGTAACAATTAAGTACCTTCCTGTGGTTGTTTTCAATTAAAATAGTCAAAAAAATAAGAAAAAAAATGATTCTTAGCAAAAAGCTATTTCTCAAGCCAGAATTTTGTTAGGGCAGTCTGGGAGTGGTCTGAGTGAGGGACCTAATTGGAGGAGCCTAATGGGAGGGACATGTACCCTGATAACTAGATGTTATTGGCAGAGAAGAGGGCAAACTCTCTTTGTTATTGGTCTATTAACTTATATCGCCTGATGATGTCACTAGGCAGTCCGAAAACTCCACCCTTCCATCCAAGTTGAAATTTCTGGCAGTCTTTTCAAACAACTCTTACAGTAAAAAGAGCCTTATTATAATTTTCACAATTTCACAGTATTATTCCAACTTCATAATGTGGAAAAAATA
This sequence comes from Salvelinus fontinalis, assembly GCF_029448725.1. Lineage (NCBI taxonomy): Eukaryota > Metazoa > Chordata > Actinopteri > Salmoniformes > Salmonidae > Salvelinus > Salvelinus fontinalis. The sequence continues at coordinate 11,279,337 of NC_074672.1, read as the reverse complement.
TATTAAACACAAACAAATCAAGTTTTTGACTGCACTGCCCCTTTAAAAAGAAAAGATTGGTGTGATAAATATGGTGTGAACAGCTAATACTGCCCTCCACAGCTCTCCACTGTAGCTAATACTGCCCTCCACAGCTCTTCACTGTAGCTAATACTGCCCTCCACAGCTCTCCACTGTAGCTAATACTGCCCTTCACAGCTCTCCACTGTAGCCAATACTGCCCTCCACAGCTCTCCACTGTAGCTAATACTGTCCTCCACAGCTCTTCACTGTAGCTAATACTGCCCTCCACAGCTCTCCACTGTAGCTAATACTGCTCTTCACAGCTCTCCACTGTAGCTAATACTGCCCTCCACAGCTCTTCACTGTAGCTAATACTGCCCTCCACAGCTCTCCACTGTAGCTAATACTGCTCTTCACAGCTCTCCACTGTAGCTAATACTGCCCTTCACAGCTCTCCACTGTAGCTAATACTGCCCTTCACAGCTCTTCAATGTAGCTAATACTGTCCTCCACAGCTCTCCAATGTAGCTAATACTGTCCTCCACAGCTCTTCACTGTAGCTAATACTGCCCTTCACAGCTCTCCACTGTAGCTAATACTGCCCTTCACAGCTCTCCACTGTAGCTAATACTGCCCTTCACAGCTCTCCACTGTAGCTAATACTGCACTCAACAGCTCTTCACTGTAGCTAATACTGTCCTCCACAGCTCTCCACTGTAGCTAATACTGCACTCAACAGCTCTTCACTGTAGCTAATACTGCCCTCCACAGCTCTCCAATGTAGCTAATACTGTCCTCCACAGCTCTTCACTGTAGCTAATACTGTCCTCAACAGCTCTTCACTGTAGCTAATACTGCCCTCCACAGCTCTTCACTGTAGCTAATACTGCCCTCCACAGCTCTCCAATGTAGCTAATACTGTCCTCCACAGCTCTTCACTGTAGCTAATACTGTCCTCAACAGCTCTTCACTGTAGCTAATACTGCCCTCCACAGCTCTTCACTGTAGCTAATACTGCCCTCCACAGCTCTTCACTGTAGCTAATACTGCACTCAACAGCTCTCCACTGTAGCTTTTGGGGGTTAAATGTGTGCTACAGACCTGGTTCCAAAAGTAGTATTATTCTTTCAAATCCTAGAGCCAATGGAATAGTCCCAAAGGTGCAAACCCTGCCCATCCGGCAGTCTAGGCAGGCTCAGTCAGATGCTCACACAGACTATTTGAAAGACAATCCATCCTATTTGGATCCAGGTCCTGTTGTGTGATTGGCAGAAATGGACAGTTCAGTAATCTGAGGCTAATGCCCTGAGAGCGAGAACGTAATGTGGTGTTGGGTGAGCCTAAACCACCAACATCTCTGTCACCAGCCGGAGAGATGGACACTCATCTTTCCACATGAGTGTTAGAGTTAGCCACCTGCAGAGTGTCCCGGTGTCACCCAGCCACCCTGTGAGACGTCATCACATCACAGGAGAGGACCTATGGATGTCAGTGTCACAAACATGGCTTGGCAGACCTGATCCCCCCCCAGGTAGCGAGAGACGGACCTAGCAACTGCGAGCTAAAGTAGCCCCTGTCTGTGATGAGGCTCTACTGCTCCCTAGTTGTAGGACCCTGTCAACACAGTATCAACTCTTTTTAACAGAACACACAGGCGTGTTCAGTAGGCAAAGGTTGTGGAACATTGCAGATAGAAATGCCGTGAATAGAGCTGGTATGATCCTGTATTCTACATTTAATTACACAACATTGTGCTCTGCTGAATGTAGCCCGGGCACCACAGAAGGTGCCACTTCATACCACTCACGCAGTTTAGACAGGGGCCGGACTGAAAAGGATCACATGTGAACTAAGACATCCATTTTCCCAGAACTTCCTTCTGATGCCCACTCATAGGACCGGACAGGAGAGGACAGGGGTAAATAAGGGAAAAACTGAAGTTATTAAAGATGGTGGTAGAGATTAGGGCAGCAGGTAGTCTAGTGGTTAAGAGCGTTAGGCCAGTAACCACTGGTTTGAATCCCCAAACCGACTAAGTAAAAAATCTGTTGATTTGCCTTTGAGAAAGGCACTTAACCCTAATAGCTCCTGTAAGTCGGCTAAATGATTCAAATGTAAGTCATTGTACCAGACCTTAAATCCGAGAAAGCTCTCATCAGCCCAAAACAGTTCAATGGATTTTCCCCCCAAAATAACTCCCCAGCTGATGCAAATACTACGGGGAAATAATGTGTTATCTGGAAATGTCGAGACCAGAGTTTGGGGCTTTCCTCCATGTTGTAGGGACCTTCTTGCCACTGGGGGCAGTAATACATAAGGTGATGATGGGTCAGGTCATAGGTTAGCTAATGTTTAAATTCTTTCATGTCAATCTCAATGTGACTTGGATTTAAAAGGAATAGCGCCGAGACTGGTGCAAAAAATATGGTGGAAGGAAACTTTCTCTCGCCTATGTTTACACCAATCCAATGCTTGTTTTCTCTTTCTTTTCTTTTATCCAATCCAATGCTTTTTAACTTTAGGTAGTATATGTAAGAAGATTCAAGTTAGCTAGTGATAGTCGTCAATAGTCGTCAATACTGACAAGATACTGGACTAATTACTAATAATGGGAATAAATGTCCGCAAAGGTGGAAGGCAGGCAGGGAAGAGGGGGATCAGGCGGGGACATTGTAGAGAACGAGAGGACAGATACGGCTGTGAACAACAGGCACAACTCTGATATAAAACTGTTTTTCTCAAAGTTGCCGGAATGCCACGTGCGTCCACTTAAATCAGCACATCTGTTACAACCTAAACATTACTAAACTTATATTCGATCAGATAAGCCTCACCTAGCTAATTAGAAATTCATTTTTATTTTGACCACACGCTTTCATTGACCTCCATCCCAAAAATCTGCACTTCCTCTGCTTCTCGCTTCGGACAGATTTTGGGTCGGAGTTTAGCCTCTCGCTTCTCCGCTTCCTCTCTGTAGAAATTCCCAAGCTAAAAAAATCTGTCTACATTTACCAACCAGCTTCAGACGCTTGAAAAACCCATGTAAAATCCCATTTGATTTTTGCCCAAAGTTTAGAAATAAAACTGAACATAATTCATGATGGTTTTTATTTTAGTTTAGTTAGTTTTGGAATCAAAGATAATAGTTTGTGAAGTTTTTGTTTTTCAAATGGGTTTGCTATAATTTATTTATTTTAGCTAACTAAATAGTTTTTTTAGAATTAGTTTCAGTTTTAGTTTACTAAAATAATCTTGCTGTACTGTACAAAATACCGGACTGAGGAACCCAGCTAGAGCTACTGGACAATCAGATTCTCTATACCGGACTGAGGAACCCAGCTAGAGCTACTGGACAATCAGATTCTCTATACCGGACTGAGGAACCCAGCTAGAGCTACTGGACAATCAGATTCTCTATACCGGACTGAGGAACCCAGCTAGAGCTACTGGACAATCAGATTATCTATACCGGACTGAGGAACCCAGCTAGAGCTACTGGACAATCAGATTCTCTATACCGGACTGAGGAACCCAGCTAGAGCTACTGGACAATCATATTCTCTATACCGGACTGAGGAACCCAGCTAGAGCTACTGGACAATCAGATTCTCTATACCGGACTGAGGAACCCAGCTAGAGCTACTGGACAATCAGATTCTTTATACCAGTCCTTCTTAAACCTCTTCTTGGAGACCCTCAAACATGTCACAATTTTGTTGTAGCCCCGAACTATCTCACCTGATTCACCCAATCAAAGGCTTAATGATTAATTGACAAGTTGCATCAGGTCTGCTAGCTCTGGAATAGATCAAGTACATGGAACGGCCGGGGCTCCAAAAAGTGAGGTTTGAGAACCACTGCTCTATTTACCAACATAAGTCATTTCATAATGCCTGTTCCTGGTTTGTAGAGGTTTGCATACCGGAGATTACACCAATGATTTATTTTGTATTGGTGGTTAGTATGGTGGGTGTTAGCGTGATGGAAAGAACCTTTGTAACCATCTGAGTTTCCATTGAAACAGACAGAACCTGGGAGTCTGAAAGGATAAGCATATCAGTTTGGTTTTCTGAGAAGTGATACCACTAAATATAGACTATTTATCAGGTAGGAATACAGTGCATTTGGAAAGAACTCAGACCCCTTGACATTTCCAAATTTTGTTACGTTACAGCCTTATTCTAAAATGTATTAAATTCCTTCGACTTCATGGTTTAGTTTTTGCTCTGACATGCACTGTCAACTGTGGAACCTTATATAGACGGGTGTGTGCCTTACCATATCATGTCCAATCAATTGAATTTATCACAGGTGGACTCCAGTCAAGTTGTGGAAACATCTCAAGGACGATCAATGGAAACAGGATGCAACTGACCTCAATTTCGAGTCTCGTAGCAAAGGGTCTGAATACTTATGTAAATAAGGTATTTCTGTTTTGAATTTTTTTATACATTTGAAAAAATGTCCAAAACCTGTTTTCGCTTTGTCATTGTGGGGTATTGTGTGGGGCCCTGTGTACAAACATAGCAACGATCACTAAAATAGCGTACATACTTCTTTGAATGGTATTAATGAATCGATTATTAACAACAGCTGAGGTGGTGTTCTAGATGCGAGTGTGTGTGTGTGTGTGTGTGTGTGTGTGTGTGTGTGTGTGTGTGTGTGTGTGTGTGTGTGTGTGTGTGTGTGTGTGTGTGTGTGTGTGTGTGTGTGTGTGTGTGTGTGTGTGTGTGTGTGTGTGTGTGTGTGTGTGTGTGAAGTCAGTGGATACACCCTGGTCCGTAGAGGCTGAGAATGTTGATGTTGACCATTATTCTCTCACACATCCCTGTTGTTTTCACACTACACCTTGAAGACAGAATCTCGGACTCTCTCTCTCTGCCTCATCTCTCTCTCTCCCTCTCACACACACACACACACACACACACACACACACACACACACACACACACACACACACACACACACACACACACACACACACACACACACACACACACACACACACACACACACACACCATATTCCTACATGAACTACCCAACCCAACCCAAGATAGCCTTAACAGTATGTCTGAATACTGCCAGATGCCTGAAACAAAAACACACATACCTCAGAGGAAGAGACAATTGCTTCTAAATTGTCATTGTGACACCTTGTGTACATTTTAAAATAAATGGAATTTTCTGGAATAGCTTTTTATATAGTTCCATAGTTCCTCAAGGAGTGATGTTTCACTGCGGTCACACGGGTCGTACTGGTGTACGGATGTGAAAATCCTTCAAATCTACCGTTGGCGCCCATTTAAATTAGCCCCAAGGTTGCCTTGTTAAATCTTGTTCATTCTCAAACTAAACACCATGACTGCATTTTCATAAGCTGGGAATGTTGTTTGAAATGTCCGATACAACATACTTTGGTGATATCGTAATGAACCTACTGCATACCACTTAAAATATACATTTTCATGTGCAGTGTGCTATAACACTCATTAAGACAGAATGGTAGAATAGCTAGCATAGCTAGCCATCGCTAGCATTCACTGGTTGAATTTTAAGTAATTTTTGAGTGTAATGGAGTTGACTGGTGACTATAGCATGAACATACAGTACCAGTCAAAAGTTTGTACACACCCACTCATTCAAGGGTTTTTCTTCATTTTTACTATTTTCTACAATGTAGAATAATAGTGAAGACATCAAAACTATGAAATAACACATAACACATGGAATCATTTAGGAACCAAAAAAAATGTAAACAAATTTTATATTTGAGATTCTTCAAAGTAGCCACTCTGCCTTGATGACAGCTTTGCACACTCTTGGCATTCTCTCAACCAGCTTCATGAGGAATGTTTTCCCAACAGTCTTGAAGGAGTTCCGACATCTGCTGAGCACTTGTTGGATGCTTTTCCTTCACTCTGTGGTCCAACGAATCCTAAACCAGCTCAATTTGATTGAGGTCGGGTGATTGTGAAGGCCAGGTCATATGATGCAGCACTCCATCACTCTTCTTCTTGGTCAAATAGCCCTTACACAGCCTGGAGGCGTGATGGGTCATTGTCCTGTTGAAAAACAAATGATAGTACCTCTAAGCACAAACCAGATGGGAGAGCATATCGCTGCAGAATGCTGTGGTAGCAATGGTTAAGTGTGCCTTGAATTCAAAATAAATCACTGACAGTGTCACCAGCAAAGCACCCCCACACCATCACACCTCCTCCGCCATGCTTCACGGTGGGAACAACACATGCGGAGATCATCCATTCACCTACTCTGCGTCTCACAAAGACACAGTGGTTGGAACCAAAAATGTGGACTCATCAGAACAAAGAACAGATTTCCACCGGTCTAATGTCCATTGCTTGTGTTTCTTGGCCTAAGCAAGTCTCTTATTATTATTGGTGTCCTTTAGTAGTGGTTTCTTTGCAGCAATTCGACGATGAAGGCCTGACTCACGCAGTCTCCTCTGAACAGATGATGTTGAGATGTGTCTGTTACTTGAACTCTGTGAAGCATTTATTTGGGCTGCAATTTCTGAGGCTGGTAACTCTAATGAACTTATCCTCTGCAGCAGAGGTAACTCTGGGTCTTCCTTTCCTGTGGCGGTCCTCATGAGAGCCAGTTTCATCATAGCGCTTGATGGTTTTTGCGACTGCACTTGAAGAAACTTTCTTCTTGAAATGTTGAATGTTGAAATGTTCCGTATTGACTGACCTTCATGTCTTAAAGTAATGATGGACTGTCATTTCTCTTTGCTTATTTGAGCTGTTCTTGCCATAATATGGACTTGGTCTTTTACCAATAGGGTTATCTTCTGCATACCTTGTCACAACACAACTGATTGGGTCAAACGCAAATGTACTTTTAACAAGGCACACCTATTAATTGAAATTCATTCCAGGTGACCACCTCATGAAGCTTGTTGAGAGAATGCCAAAAGTGTGCAACACTGTCATCAAGGCAAAGGGTGGCTACTTTAAAGAATCTAAGATCAAAATATATTTTGATTTGTTGAACACTTTTTTGCTTGCTACAGGATTCCATGTGTTATTTCATAGTTTTGATGTCTTCACTATTATTCTACAATGTAGAAAATAGTACAAAATAAAAAATTTAACTTGAAAGAGTGGGTGTGTCCAAACTTTTGACTTGTACTGTATATCATTCTCGACATTTGGACGGGAGCCATAATCCAGTCATAATACACAAAAACATTTAACTATGTGTATCGTTAGGGCCTGATTTCAGGCTTGGACAAACTGCTTTCATTGGGGAAAGATTGCTAGCGTACCCCGCTTGCGTGACTTTCGTTGAAAACTTCACTTCGCCATGTGGAGCTATAGAACTCTTAGGATTCTATTTCAGAACCTGGCAGGGACATTCTGGGGGTCAGATGAGCAAGGCCAGGCGGCCAACAGGAGGAGGTCTTCTTTTGGGGTCATTGGTGAGACAGGGCTCTGCAGTGACATGTTGTCACCGACTCTGTCACATGGTTGACATCACAGGCTACATGTTTTTACACACAGTCACTAGTGAAAGTCTACACACCCACGCAGACTTAACATTTGGCTGCATTAAAATTACATCTAAAAAGAAAGAAAAATTATACAACACTTTCTAAACACGTCTACACTTTGTCATTATGGGGTATTGTGTGTAGATGGGGGGGGGGGGATATTTGATCCAATTTTGAAATCAGGCTGTAACAAAACAAAATGTGGAATAAGTCAACAGAACACACACGAATACACACACACACTAAAATCAGCCCAGTCTAAATCTCTGGTGTTACGTTCCAAGGCAGAGGTGGAGTGGTTAACAGGTGGAGCTGTCGCTACTGTTGTCAGCTGTCCATTAACGGTATATGTGTACATTAGGTTGACAGATCCAGACTCTGAAAGGAAACACCATGTACGTATAATATTTGGTCCATGAAAACATCTCTGAAGATTACCCACTGGTTCAATATGTGTTCGGAAAGATCAAGGAACTTCTTCGAATGAAATTGTAAGTCAACACAAAACAGCCATCTAATATGACACGTTGTCACTTAGAACTGACATTATAGTTCATCACAAAGTCAGACAGCTTCACATAATCCTACTATTACACTGTACTGTATTTAGGTTCTAAATAACGGGTTATATTTACCATTTATTGTATCCAGACTACAAAGACGCAGACCATTTTGCTCAAAAGATATCTCTTCTGTGCAGTGTTTCCCCAGACAACAACTACTCAAGACCACCATAACAATTCAGTAGGCTATTGTCGCACCACAGCTAGAGCCAAACAGATAAAGCAAAAAAAGCCTTACCTGAAGGCCACATTGCCAGCTCTCTCTCGCTCTTTCTCTCTTCCTCACTCTTTTTCTCTTTCTCTGAGTCCTCCCCTCTGTTCTTGGTTAGCGACACCAACCCTCAGTTCTGTCCCAGTCCAACCGCACAGCACCTCCACCGGAACTATTTCCTGTGTGAAATCCCTCCTGGCTTGAAACCTTTCAGGGGTTTAAGACATAATACATCGCTGGTCACTGGAAGGCCGGCATGACAAAAAGAGGATGCAAGGAGAAAAAAGATCCAGACATTTCAAAGATTCTGATCAATTCCGAGAGTCAAAGCAGTAACGTATGCAAGCGCATACCTCACGCTACGGACGTTAGCAATGTGGGACATGTGGACAAGAGACCACAAACACATCTTGTCTTTCACACCCACCTTCTTTCCCTCCCTCCCACCGTTTCGCTCTTTCTCCCTCCCTCCTTCTCCCTTTCGCCCCGGTGAGAAAACAAAACAAATGCAGGAGATTCCAGCCACTAATCCCACCAGAGCCTTAATATGTGAGAACAACTGTGTCAAGACAGGGAGAGAAAGAAGAGATAGAGAGGGCGGGTGAGAAGAGATAGAGAGGGAGAGAGAGAAGAGATAGAGAGGGAGAGAGAGAAGAGATAGAGAGGGAGAGAGAGAAGAGAGAGAGAAGAGATAGAGAGGGCGGGTGAGAGAAGAGATAGAGAGGGCGGGTGAGAGAAGAGATAGAGAGGGAGAGAGAGAAGAGATAGAGAGGGAGAGAGAGAAGAGAGAGAAGAGATAGAGAGGGAGAGAGAGAAGAGATAGACAGGGAGAGAGAGAAGAGAGAGAGAAGAGATAGAGGAAGAGAGAGAAGAGATAGAGAGGGAGAGAGAGAAGAGAGAGAGAAGAGATAGAGAGGGAGAGAGAGAAGAGAGAGAGAAGAGATAGAGAGGGCGGGTGAGAGGGGGCGGAAGGCTGGGAGGGAGGGAGGAGAGTCAAGTGTCAATAAAGAAAAGAGAGGAACCGTACGGGCACGGAGATAAATGTCTACACGTCAGTCTATCGAAAGCAGAAGATCTGTCGTACAGTATGTTAATGGAGTCTATGAATAATCTGGGGGTCGACGGAGTGGCCGACAAGTCACGCAGAAGGGGCAGCCATTAGGAAAGGACTAGGATAGCCTGATCCCAGATCTGTTTGTGCTGTCTTGTCAACTACTATGTTTGTCACAGTCATTAAAGTTGACAAGACAGTACAAACAGATCTGGAATCGGCCTAGGGCCATGGCCAGGGAACAAAGCTGAGAATAAAGCTCTGAGGATCTGTAATGAAAGGGACCAGTGTCTTATACTCTACAGTAGGAAAAGTCCTGTCACATACAAGTTGGCACTGACCCAACCGGCAGACAGACACCTAATATGGAACGTCTATCTAAACCAGAAAGCTCAATGCCTGAAATTGACATCAATCCCATGCCAAACTAATGTTATTGAAGGTTGATAAAGCACCCGAACAAAAACAACAATAAGGACTTTGTGGTACATACAGTATCAGCAATCCAACTATAGATTCACACAGCCGTGAACAAATGTGTCACCATTCACGTCCAATCATACACTCCTCCAAAATAGCCATCCATAACCCTCCTGTGACTGCTTACTCAGTGATTCACAGAGGCATATACATCCCCATCAGCTGCATCGCACATTATCCTGATTTAAGTGGTGCATATTCACACCAGTCCTCTACCCAAGGACTCGGGCTGTCTCCCTTCAGCAGAAGGGCAGAGGGGGAAACAATTTGAAGCAGTAAGCACATTTCAAGAGCCAAGGGTAAGGGGATAGGGTTACTGTAGGGGTACAGGGCGACGACAGTCCCTGCCTCTCAGTAATAAACAGGCTTGTAAAGTTCACACCACAAACAGTTAAAGCTGAGTGCCATTTCTCGGACATATAACCCTAACCCTATATCGTTACGTTTTATGTGTACTGACTAGGAGCCCGAGGCAACCGATATTTTATGACATTTCTCTTGAGCCCTTGTTTTGAATGTTGATTATGACTTAAGTTTATTTTAACACTGAAATAGTGTGAATGTCTGAAAAGTCAGGTTTCGCTGTTGTGATCATGTGAAAGTCATGAATAGGATTTGAATCTATTCGTCACCAACCATTCAACGCCATCTGGTTATGTGTGTTTCAGGGTTGGCATCAATTCTGTTAAAAAGACAATTCTAACCATGAATTGGAATTGAATTTGAAATGGCCACACCTCACATGAAGCAGAATTTGAATTTAATTTGAATTCAACTGAGACGTAAAACATGAAAGTCTCATTCATTTGACAAATTTTTTATCTAAAGGATATGTCACTTATTAATGCAAAGAATATACATACCATTTCAAATATTAGTTTGATTAGAACTCAAAGATGTCAAAGAGCATTATTTTTGTGTCATGATGTTAGATTGTCATGATGTTAGATTGACATGATGTCAGAGTGTCATGATGTTAGATTGTCATGATGTCAGATTGTCATGATGTTAGATTGTCATGATGCTAGATTGTCATGATGTTAGATTGTCTCAATGTTAGATTGTCATGATGCTAGATTGTCATGATGTTAGATTGACATGATGTTAGAGTGTCATGATGTTAGATTGTCATGATGTTAGATTGTCATGATGTCAGATTGTCATGATGTTAGATTGTCATGATGTCAGATTGTCATGATGTTAGATTGTCATGATGCTAGATTGTCATGATGTTAGATTGTCTCAATGTTAGATTGTCATGATGCTAGATTGTCATGATGTCAGATTGTCATGATGTTAGATTGTCATGATGTCAGATTGTCATGATGTTAGATTGTCATGATGTCAGATTGTCATGATGTCAGATTGTCATGATGTTAGATTGTCATGATGTTAGATTGTGATGATGTTAGATTGTCATGATGTTAGATTGACATGATGTTAGATTGACATGATGTTAGATTGACATGATGTTAGATTGTCATGATGTTAGATTGTCATGATGTTAGATTGTCATGATGTTAGATTGTCATGATGTTAGATTGACATGATGTTAGATTGTCATGATGTTAGATTGTCATGATGTTAGATTGTCATGATGTTAGATTGACATGATGTTAGATTGTCATGATGTTAGATTGTCTCAATGTTAGATTGTCATGATGCTAGATTGTCATGATGTCAGATTGTCATGATGTTAGATTGTCATGATGTTAGATTGTCATGATGTTAGATTGTCATGATGTTAGATTGTCATGATGTTAGATTGTCATGATGTTAGATTGTCATGATGTTAGATTCCATTCTGCAGTGTTTGATGTTTTGATCTAATGCGTTCTAGGAAATTATTTTTTTCTGACATTTAAATTAGGAATTATTTAATTTTCAAATGGTTATACATTATTTAATTATTATGAATGATTATACAAATAAAAAACATGATCTTAGAATATTTTCAGACCACTGTAATTATGTAGAATAGTTGTAGGATAATAATTGTAAAAATTAAATGTTTCAACCTTGGAAAATGGTATTGGTAAGGGTACATGATGTCAAAAAAAGTATATGGTGATGTATAGAATAAATAAGGCATTTGTATTTAATTGAATTTCATTTCATGAAATTTGACTTCCTTTCATTCAAATTAAATTCAAATTATGCTTATGCAGAATTTACCCTGGTGTGTGTCTATATGGCAGTAAACATTAAGAGCACCTTCCTAATATTGCGTCCCCCCCCCCCCCCCCCCCCCACACACACACACACAAACACACACACACACACAATCCAATACAATCCATCCTTCTTTAACCTGTCTCCTCCACTTAATCTACACTGACTGAAGTGGATTTAATAAATTACGTCAATAAGGGATCATAGCTTCACCTGGATTCACCTGGTCAGTCTATGTCATGGAAAGAGCAGTTGTCCTTAATGTTTTGGACACTCAGCGTACACATTACAATAAGATTGAACACACCTGGGATTGAATTGCCGTGATGTACTCATAGAGAACAACATACTATGGAGAAATATAATCATGCCCCAAGCCAACCCCAACGGAACAGCCCATGGCCGACCACCCAGACCTGACCCCGCCAGATGCAGTAGTCTAGGTAATGAGGACAGGGCGCGCTGCCTAGGGACTTTCCCCTGTCACAGCTGTAAGCCCACTGTGTGTTGTGCTGGGAGCAGCAATAAAACCTCACAGAAGTGTGTGAAGATGCCCAACTTGCTGCAGCACAAATATTTCCTATAGTCAACACTTTAAAACCTCTCTGGGATAGGGTCTAGTTTCCTGAATTTCCGCCTGACTGACGCGCCCAAAGTAAACTGCCGTTTACTCAGGCCCAGAAGCCAGGATATGCATATAATTGGTAGCATTTGATAGAAAACACTTTGAAGTTTCTCCAACTGTTAAAATAATGTCTGAGACTATAATAAAATTGATATGACAGGTGAAAATCCAAAGAAAAACCAACCCAGAATTTTTTATTTTTGAGGTCCCAGGCTCTTACAATGGAAAGCTATGGGTCCTATGTAATTCGGGCTCCCAGATTGCAATTCCTATGGCTTCCACCAGATGTCAACAGTCTTTATTCAAGGTTTCAGGCTTGTTTCTTGAAAAATTAGCAAGAATTTTGAGTTTTAGGGAAGATACCACTAGAACAATATCAGTCTTTCGGCACGCGAGGAAGAGGGCGCACGCTTACTAATTTTACTTTCCTATTGAACATACTACTTTCCGTATGAAATATTTTTGTTTATTTACATTTTAGGGTACCTGAGGATTAGATAGAAATGTTGTTTGACTTGTTTGGACGAAGTTTAGCGGTAGCTTTTTAGACTGCTTTGTCTGCATGTTGAACAAGTGGATTACTGAAATCGATGGCGCCATCTAAACAGACTTTTTGGGATATAAAGAAGGATTTTATCTAACGAAACGGCCATTGATGTTGTAGCTGGGACCCTTGGGGTTGCAAACAGAGGAAGATCTTCAAAAGTAAGTGATTTATTTAATCGCTATTTGTGATTCTGTGAAGCCTGTGCTGGTTGAAAAATAATATGTGGGGCGCCGTCCTCAGACAATTGCATGGTATGCTTTCGCTGTAAAGCCTATTGTAAATCGGACAACGAAGTTAGATTCACAAGAATTTAAGCTTTTAAATGATATAAGATACTTGTATGTTCAAGAATGTTTAATATTACGATTCTTTATTTTTTACGAGCCCTCCAATTTCACCGGATATTGTCGACTGTAGTCCCGCTAGTGGAACGCCTATTCCTACAACGGCCGATGCCGCTGCCACACCCCTGGTGGAGTGGGAACATACACTGCTAGGTAACCCTTGCCCCTTCTCGCTATATGCCAGGGAGATAGCCTCCACAATCCAGTGGGAGAGACACTGCTTAGAGAACGCCCTGTCGTGAAGTGGATTAGCAAAACAGCCCAAAAAATGGTCACATAACCGAATGTCCAGGTCCGTTCAATGTACGTGTGTAAAGCTCACACCAGACATAGGGCATATAACCTCTGTGGCGCTTCAGAAGTGAAGGAGGAGAAAGGGAAATAGCTCAAAGTTAAGAACTTGTAAGATACAGCAATGACTTTCGGGGCGAAGGCCGTATTTGGACAAGGGTGTACGTATAATGCGTGGAGGTCCCCAACACCTTTAGCCAAGGCCAAAGCCATGAGCAGGGAGGATTTGTTGGATAGGATCTTCAGATCTACCTTTCCAGAGGCTCAAAAGGGGCCACACACAATGCCTCCAAAACCAGCGCCAGGTCCCATGTGGACGCAATAGGTTAAGAGACAGGTCTGAGACCACGTACACCTTTCAGGAACCGCACCACCACGCGGGTGACAACACTTTTAACACCCCTGATCACAGTGAACACAAAAAATTGTGTTTATGTGCCAAGGTTTGCCTGAAGCCCGACCCACTCTGGGTACACGGGCTCCGGCGATCAGTGACGTATCCCGATTGGCCGTGGCCGTGCCACCTCGAGCTTCACGCAGTTTAGTCACTGGACCGCACACATTAAAAATAGACCCAGGGGGGAAATATTATTCTACCAACCAGTCATAGGTACTGAAGACAAAGCGCCTTGTACCCTAGCTGGGAATGGGACAGACAGCTCGCAATACATTGTAACAGACAGGGGCAGGTGCATAATTGAATCTAATTCCCAGGAATTCAAAGTATTGAGCTGAAGACAGACAGCTCATTTGGGGGCTCATACGAACCAAAGAGACTGCATGTTGAATAATGATGTGGTCATGTCCAACCCTGCTCATTCCCTTGACTCTGCTACCACAACTAATTGCCTATAGAGCCCATAACCAGTATCCCTAGACATATTATAGGGACTAGTGAGTTACAGGCAGGAATCAGCAATGAAGTCTGACCCTTTACGGGCACAGGGGGCTCTGGCAATGGCTGACGTAGTACCCCGTTTACCAAACGCTGGGACACTATTGTCACAGTAATGTTTTTGCTGAGGGGTGCACTTGTCACTCAGATCCATGCCAAAGCCTCGCACTCCGAGGGTTACCCCAGCCAAGTGCTCAGGGGCTGCTTCTTCACCGCAGGGGCACGCAAACCCAGTTTCCTTCACTCCCTCCAACTCCAGGAACTGAAAATAGGAATGGGGTTGCCATAAGGCCGGGGGAATGCTAGTTTAGCTAGCCTGGCCTCCAAAGTCCACGTAGGACCAGATCACTTCATCAACAAATCTTGGAAGAGAGGCAAGCGGTGCTTGACCAATGGTAGACACAGTCGGCGGAGCGTGCCCACCGAACCTGGCCGCCCTCTCTTTTCTAGTAGCCTCCGTAACCGGTGACAGAACGCACAGGAGCTACCACATACCCCACGCCCAGGCAGCCACCACATACCCCACGCCCAGGCAGCCACCACATACCCCACGCCCAGGCAGCCACCACATACCCCACGCCCAGGCAGCCACCACATACCCCACGTCCAGGCAGCCACCACATACCCCACGCCCAGGCAGCCACCACATACCCCACGCCCAGGCAGCCACCACATACTCCACGTCCAGGCAGCCACCACATACCCCACGCCCAGGCAGCCACCACATACTCCACGTCCAGGCAGCCACCACATACCCCACGCCCTGGCAGCCACCACATACCCCGCGCCCAGGCAGACAAGACATTTGCTCCGACCACCCAATCCATCTCCACTTCCTGCACCTTGGTCCCAACTGAAGTGCCGGCATCCGGGAAAGGAAAGTCGCCATCAGTAATTCCAAGCTTCCTCAAGAATCCTACACATCTTCCAGGGATTTTGTATGCAGTACGGGGCAATGCACACATGGACTGGTTCGAGCAAGGTTTGGCTGAGCGTGCTCCAATCAGAGACAAACTACATGTATATCGTGAGCATATTTCACATAAATGCTATGACTGCATGACTGGGGGCATGATCTCGACCCCGAACCCAGCTTAGCCATCGTCGTCTCGGGTCATTTTCTTAGCCATCTTATTCATTGCACCAGCAAATTGAAGAGTAACTCATTGTTTGTGATTAGAAAACGTAAGAGAACAAGTACAACATTCAGGACACCATGCCCACTATGGAACGGTTTAGTTGGTGCAATGTAAGACAGTCTAGTTGTTGAGTTGTTTGTTTTAGCGAGGTGAAGAGCGGAATGAATCCGAGGGAATGAGGAAGGCAGGGTGAGGAACGGATTTCATTTTCCTTGTCAGGCATAATTGTAGATCCTTCAAACGGAAGTCGCAAGAGTGCGACTCCCCATAGTATAATTATAGTACGTTGTACCGAAGTTGACTGACTGAAAGGGAACGCATTAATCTCTTCTTCTTGTTCACTTCCCTTTACTGATTTAAAAGGAAATTACCGGTATAAGAAATGTAGCCCATGCCAAGCCCATCCCTCCACCAATCCAATGCTTTTACGTTTGTGGAAAGTAGTGAACAAGTGCACACTTCAGAAATGAGATATTATTAGGACACACCCAATGATGACCCTATATTTGCTGTAATAGACATGGGCGTGTACTCCTCCTCCATAGGAGTTGGACATTATACTATTTTATATGAGACATTTATTGAATTCGTTACACGTTAACACTATTACATAAACACTACTATTGCATTTGAGCCAGACCCTTCCCAGCTGGCCTGTGTATGGATATATGTGTCCACTGTGACAGTATGTTATGATTTACTGCTAAGCAGGTGCTAGATTTTGTTTCGTTTTGTCGGGTGTCTGGTGAGGTTTCTTCGACCCTCCTCTGACCTACCCCTCCCTCTGCTTCTGGTGATAAACGGTGTGGTGATGGCTCCCTGGAAGTACCAACACACCACATATTGTAGGTTCATACAGCCACACAACATACTGTGGCCCCTGCTATGTTACCATGTTACTTAACCCTCAAACAGACAGACAACATACAATAGTGGTCTGGACGTTAGTCATAACCCTCTTACAGCCAGACCACATACTGTACCAGTTGCAATATTACCTACGCACACTTAACCCTGACCACACCACGTAGTAGTAGTTTATTGGTTAATTCTATCTTGTGCACATTTCCTGTTACGTTACCTACAGTTAACCCTCAAACAGCCAAAGAAAACTCACTTTGGTTCCTGATCTTTTTTCTTTCTTTTTTTACAATTCAAAACATACACATACCAACAACAGCATACAAACACACACACACAAACATCAACGACATCCCCCAGCCCAGACCTACCTGTTCCCAGCCCCATCTCCAGCACCCGTATCACTCTCCGCCAACATGGCCTCAAACTGCACCATGTTGTTTCTCTCCGTCGCCCACTCACTTTCCACATTTAGATAATAAAGCGTTTGACCTTTTCATTTTTTTTATTTTCTTTTTTTATTTCACCTTTATTTAACCAGGTAGGCTAGTTGAGAACAAGTTCTCATTTGCAACTGCGACCTGGCCAAGATAAAGCATAGCAGTGTGAACAGACAACAACACAGAGTTACACATGGAGTAAACAATAGACAAGTCAATAACATGGTAGAAAAAAGAGAATCTATATACAATGTGTGCAAAAGGCATGAGGTAGGCAATAAATCGAACAATTACAATTTAGATTACAATTTTGTGTTAACGATGGAGGATTAGTCGATTTCTAGTTTTTAAATACTCGTTTTTTCAAGATGATTGACAAGAAAAGTATTGTCCAACCCATTGGCTATCTCACTGCACCCTCATATTCCATGTCTTGAAATATGCAGACAGATGTATTAAAAGTAAATGTACATTGTCATACTTCTGACAGACAACTTTCTAACTCTGCCCATAACTTTGGGACGTTATAGCATTCCCAGAATGCATGGATTATTGAGTCATTGTTAGTTTTACACTTAAGACATGACTCTGCAGTTGTGCTGTAGAATTTGTGAATTTTCTTTGTTGTATGATACATTCATTTGAGTTTATTTACATTTACATTTTACATTTTCATTTGAGTTTATTTTGATAAATTCATTTGAGTTTGAGTTTATTTACCCTCGCTCACAGATAAAACTGAAGAAATGCAGATTTTACATTACTAAGAATTGCATTAACACTGATTTAAAATACATAACACATAATACGTGACATAAATAGAATGCAGAACTCTTGAAACATTACTGTACATTTTTCATGATGAAAATGGAAATGTTTAAATGTGATGCAAAATGTAGAATGTCTCGGGTGGTTCGTATGGGCAGTTACATAGCACAATTTGTGGCTGTTTCCCAGGAGCCTGGTGGTGCAGTTACCTCTTTTTGGAGGGAGCAGGTCATTCAGTGGGTGGTTAATAGTGTGCATGTCCTTCACCAGGTGCACTGCAGCCTGCTCTCGCCTGCTCTGCAGTGAGGGGAGCTGTGGTTGGCCTGTTCTGCAGTGACGGGAGCTGTGGTTGGACTGCTCTGCAGTGACGGGAGCTGTGGTTGGACTGCTCTGCAGTGAGGGGAGCTGTGGTTGGCCTGCTCTGCAGTGAGGGGAGCTGTGGTTGGCCTGCTCTGCAGTGACGGGAGCTGTGGTTGGACTGCTCTACAGTGAGGGGAGTTGGGGTTTGCCTGCTCTGCAGTGAGGGGAGTTGTGGTTGGCCTGCTCTGCAGTGACGGGAGCTATGGTTGGCCTGCTCTGCAGTGGCGGGAGCTGTGGTTGGCCTGCTCTGCAGTGAGGGGAGCTGTGGTTGGCCTGCTCTGCAGTGATGGGAGCTGTGGTTGGACTGCTCTGCAGTGACGGGAGCTGTGGTTGGCCTGCTCTGCAGTGACGGGAGCTGTGGTTGGACTGCTCTGCAGTGAGGGGAGCTGTGGTTGGACTGCTCTGCAGTAAGGGGAGCTGTGGTTGGCCTGCTCTGCAGTGACGGAAGCTGTGGTTGGACTGCTCCACCTCTGGAGATGATCAAGGCCCTCCTCTGCACCCTGTCTAGTTGGGCCTGCTGCTTTTTACTGCATCCAACTAACAGCACTCCACCGTATTCCAGACAAGGCCTGACCAGTGTAGTGTATACTCTGACCAGATCTTCAGTGGGTAGACCATTTCTGGCAAGAACAGTCAAAATGTGCGGGCGTTTTGAAGCCTTCCTTACTGAGTGCTGATGTGGCCCACTCTTCCAGCTTCTTTGCCTCCAAACCCATGGAAGTGTCCACCAGGATGCTGGCTCGGGACAGCCCTACATCGTCTTCAAACCCAGTGTCCAGAGTGTCCCTGAAGACAACCTTTCGGGTCGACATGTGAAGGAGAAACAGATATGGTGAGACCATGCCCTCTTGTGGCATACCAGAGGTGACCTCTGACCAAGGGATAAATGTGCCATTTGACATCACCCTCTGCCTTCTTCCGGTGGTGTAGCTGTGTAGCCAGGCTAGTAACCTTGGACACAGCTCAATGTCAGACAGATGTTGTTGGAGCTTTGAGTTATCTACTTGATCAAACACTTTGGACATCAGCAACACCCTCACCATTGTTGGTTTTCTGGAGTCTGTAGCTGTCAGCCGGGAGTGTGTGGCTTTCACAAGAACGGTAGTAGTGCTGGACTTTGGGAGGTAGGCATACTGATTCGTGAACTCAGACAGAACTGTTGGAATTCTGGGGGTTTTCAAGATGAAGCTCTCCTGGATTTTTCCAAGACATGAAGTTATAGAGATGGGCCTCCAGTCACTCGTTGTACATGGGGTTTGACACTTTAGGTATGGGACACACATTGACAATCTTCCAGGCAGCAGAAGATTGTTAACAATGTGATTGATGACAGGGGCTATATCTTCTGAATGCTATTTTAGTAGCCAGGCTGGAATGCCATCAGGCCCACACGCTTTATGTGGGCTGAGTCTGGTCAGAGCTTGCTTTATCTGGCCCATGCTGCACAGCTCAACCTGCCTTGTAGTATGGGCAGGGGGAAGATGGCAAGAGGTATGGTGCTTGTCCATGCCTCAGCAAAGAAGCCATTCAAAATGTCAGCAATGTCGTCGTCTTCTGTACATTAGTTTATACTAGATTAAGCTTAAACGTTCGTTAACTGTAATTTCGTTATTTATATTCCAACATTCTCTCCATCTTGTGCCAATCAGTCTTGGTCCCAACAGTTTATATTTGTATATTTGTTGTCAGTTGGATAGGCTCTCTGCAAGGTTTTGTATATCTTACCTATCATATATCATTTTCTGACTTAAATAGGATTCCCTCAAGATTGCTCTAATGTCCAGAAGATTTTAAATGGACATTTTGTGTTATGAAACTTTTAAATTGCATGTATTTGAAAATGTCTACCTTGGTCAGTCCAAAATTGCATTTTAATTTTGTCATGGAAGTACAGTTGAAGTTTACATACACTTAGGTTGGAGTCATTTAAACTAGTTTTTCAACAACTCCACAAATTTCTTGTTAACAAACTATAGTTTTTGCAAGTCGGTTAGGACATCGACTTTGTGCATGACACAATACATTTTTCCAACAATTGTTTACAGACAGCTTATTTCACTTATAATTCACTGTATCACAATTCCAGTGGGTCAGAAGTTTACATACACTAAGTTGACTGTGCCTTTAAACAGCTTGGAAAATTCCAGATAATTGTGTCATGGCTTTAGAAGCTTCTGATAGGCTAATTGACATCATTTGAGTCAATTGGAGGTGTACCTATGTATGTATTTCAAGGCCTACCTTTAAACTCAGTGCCTCTTTGCTGGACATCATGGGAAAATCAAAAGAAATCAGCCAAGACATCAGGGGAAAAAATGGTAGGCCTCCACAAGTTTGGTTCATCCTTGGGAGCAATGTCCAAATGCCTGAAGGTACCACGTTCATCTGTACAAACAATAGTATGCAAGTATAAACACCATGAGACCACGCAGTCGTCATACCGCTCAGGAAGGAGACGCGTTCTGTCTCCTAGAGATGAACGTACTTTGGTGCGAAAAGTGCAAATCAATCCCAGAACAACAGCAAAGGACCTTGTGAAGATGTTGGAGGAAACAGGTACAAAAGTATCTAAATCCACAGTAAAACGAGTCCTATATCGATAGAACCTGAAAGGCCACTCAGCAAGGAAGAAATCACTTCTCTATAACTGCCATTAAAAATGCCAGACTACGGTTTGCAGCTGCAGATTGGGACAAAGATTGTACTTTTTGGAGTAATGTTCTCTGGTCCGATGAAACAAAAATAGAACGGTTTGGCAATAATGACCATCGTTATGTTTGGAGGAAAAAGGGGGAGGCTTGCAAGCTGAAGAACACCATCCAAACCATGAAGCACGGGGGTGGCAGCATCATGTTGTGGGGTGCTTTGCTGCAGGAGGAACTGGTGTACTTCACAAAATAGATGGCATCATGAGGTAGGAAAATTATGTGGATATATTGAAGCAACATCTCAAAACATCAGTCAGGAAGTTAATGCTTGGTCGCAAATGGGTCTTCCAAATGGACAAGCATACTTCCAAAATTGTGGCAAAATGGCTTAAAACTTCTTCAGGCTAGGGTCTATTTTGCTCAATTTCCGCCTGACTGACGTGCCCAAAGTAAACTGCCTGTTGCTCAGGCCCTGAAGCCAGGATATGCATATAATTGGTACCATTGGAAAGAAAACACTCTGAATGTTAAAATAATGTAGGAGACTATAACACAATAGATATGGTAGGAGAAAAGCCAAAGTAAAAAAAAAATCCTGAATTTTGTTTTGGCGAGCCCATGCTCTTTCAATGGAACGTATAGGGAAAAATGTAATCTAGCTCCCAGTATGCAATTCCTATGGCTTCCACTGGGTGTTAGTAGTCTTTGTGCAAGGTTTCAGGCTTGTTTCTCCCAAAATGAGGAAGAATAATCAGTTTTAGTACAGGGACTCAGACTTGGAAATCAGTGTATGTGCACGCGGCGAAGAGGACGTGCACCTGCTAATATCGTTTTCCTATAGAACATACTACTTTCCGTATGAAATATTATAGTTTAATTACATTTTAGGATATCTGAGGATTAAGTAGAAACGTATTTTGACTTGTTTTAACAAAGTTTAGCGGTAGCTTTTTGGATTCTTTTCTCTGCATGTTGAACGAGTGGATTAAGAGTGGATTACTCAAATCGATGGCGCCAACTAAACTGACTTTCTGGGATATAAAGAAGGATTTTATCTAACAAAACGACACTACATTTTGTAGCAGGGACCCTTTGGATGACAAATCAGAGGAACATTTTCAAAAAGTAAGTGAATATTTAATCGCTATTTGTGAGTTTATGAAACCTGTGCCAGTGGAAAAAGATTTTGATGTGGGGCGCCGTCCTCAAACAATCACATGGCATGCTTTCGCTGTAAAGCCTACTGTAAATCGGACAGTGCAGTTAGATCAACTAGAATTTAAGATTTTAACCGATATAAGACACTTGTATGTACCTAAATGTTTAATATCCATAATTTTTATGATTATTTATTTGAATTGCGCACCCTCCAGTTTCACTGGAAGTTGTCCCGCTAGCGGGACCCCTAGCCTTTTAAGCATTCTAAGTATTTTATATTTTTGTGGTGCACTTAAATGATAGCTGTAGATCATGAGTTATTCTTTTTCTTTTTCCTATTGCCATTATTAAAAACAAAATAGATGTAAATGTTATATCCTGAGATTTTTTATAGTATTCTGAAAATATTTTTAGCAAGTGGGGCATTGAGTTTTCAATATTGGTCAGGTATATTCTTGTTTATATTATTTTTTACTAATACTGATACGTGTTATGTTTGGGTCCTGTCTAATTGTTTCTGCAAGCGGTTCAATTGCCAGTGCAAACAGGAAAGGGGAGAAGAGACATCCCTGTCTTGTTCCCCTTTCTAAAGCAATTTCATCAGATAATGTATTTGTGTATATTATGTCTTTAGGACATTTATATAATATTTTTATTAAATGTATTATTTCAGCCGGAAAGTTAAAAGCTTCCAAAGTTTTGAATAGAAAATGCCATTCAAGCCAGTCGAAAGCCTTTTCGGCATCAACAGCCATTATTGATGAATCTATATCTTGTTTTTAAACTGAAACATGTTATTGTATTTGTTTGTGAGTGTCTATTTTTAATAAAGCCTGTTTGATATTTCAAGTCTGGTAAGACTTTTGCCATTATATTGCTTATGAGCTTTGTTATTATTTTATTGTCACAATTTATTAAACTTGGGTCTGTAATCAGCAGGGGACTCTCCATATTTTCCTTGTTTAATATAACTGAATTAACTGTTTGATACGTGGAACAAGAAAGCAATGAATTGAGTGACGTGTGTGTGTGGTCATTTATGTAAATACTGTTTTAACAGCATCTAATATTTATTTTGGGGTGATCTCTGTCTTTAGTGATTATTTTTTGTCTGTTGATAATTGCTTCAGTGTTGTTGAAACCTGGAAGGCTGTAGGATCAGTCCAAATGTTGTCTAATTCTGTTTTACACAGATTTTCATAGAAGCTTTTAAAATTATCATTAATCACGTTGTTGTTTCTAATTAATGCTTTTGTATCTTTATCTTTTAAAATGATAACTGGTTTGGCGTGTATTTTTTTTTGTGACGGCTGTGAGATGTTCACCAGGTTTATTTATCATTAAGTAATCTGCTTTATTTGAGTTTGACCTGTATTTGTTGGCTCTCTTCAAAAGTAAAAGATCATATTCCTGCTTAAGTTCAGAAATTGTATTGTCTTGAATAGTGATTTATTTCTATTTTAATTTCTAACTCAGATTTAACTTTTGCTCAGTATCAGATTATCATTCCCCAAATGTACGGCCTTAAAAGTTTCCCAAATTATATTGGGGGTCGGCTTTTCTTTCTCCTCTGTCTACATTTGTAATGGCAAACGTTGTAATTCTTTCATTTATGTATATTATTATTATATTATTATTATATTATATTCTGTCACTTTTCTGTTAGTATAATTATAATTAAGCATGATACCCGAGAAGGGGGGGGGGGCTAATGTAGTCAATTCTTGTAGTTATCTCCAGGTGTCCTGTAAATTATTTGTAGAGATTACATTTTTCGGCCTTTTTTGAGGCTTGTTGAATTTGCCTTTTTTATTGCTACAGCTGTCAATCTTATCGACTGTATTGTTTAGGTTGCCTGCTAAAATAATAATTTGATCAATATAGCTTGAATTCTATCTAAAAAAAAAAATGATTTGCTCCTGATGGGATATACAATGAAATCAATGTGTATGTTTCACCATGTAAGGTACAATTCAACATTAGAAAACGGCCTTCTTGGTCCGTGTGCTGGGATTTAATGGAAAAGGGTATTCTTTATCAGAACACCTCTGCTGTTGCTACAGTAGGTGGCAGCATAGGCTTCTCCAACACAGCTTTCTCCTTTAAAAAAAGTGTAACTTGGAGGAAAACCACATCTGCTGACAATCTTTTTAAGCGTTCAAGAGCCATATGCTTATTTTTTTCATCATGGAGCACATTCCATGTAATAGGTTGGATTTTGTTGGTCTTTACTTGTATAGAATCAAAGTTAACTTTGTCTGTTCCGTCTATCACTGAAGAACCATAAAACATTTTAGCAGACATGAGGGCAGTGGACATTCCATGCAATGGAAGGGTGATAGAATGAATGCATAGTTATTGTATACATTAGATATATGGAGCGTGTGAGCATGTGGGCTGAGCAAACATTTAATGGAAAATACACCAAAAATATAAAGCAAAGTTCTTCTTTGTACTCGGAGGCTTTCTGCCTTTTTAGGGCTTTTAAGCTCCAACTCCTCTCCTAATGTACCAAAGGTCGGTGGATTATGTCATTGTTCATACAGGCTATCTCCAGGGCCAGCAGTTTTCCCGGACCAGGAAAAACTCTGGGCTCTAGTTTCTGCCTACTACCCGTCATTGATACCACAGCTGATGGGCATCAGCCCACAGTCCTGTGGTAGATCTATTTTGTGACATGACAGTGTGTCTATTCGCAGATGGCAGGGTTTGTCCACGGCCCAAGTGAGAACGAGCCTGACGTGGCCTGCTGCTTCTTCTGTCTCAGAGAGCTGGAGTGCTGAGAGCCTGAGGACAACCCATGGTACGTGTGATCCTTACACATCCACTAGAACCAGAGCCCGGAGATATTACTGCTCTGTGCCCTAACTGTACGAGTCGCCATCAAATCCTCCTCACCATTCACATTTGATTCAATACCATTGTTGTTCAGTCGAAACGCTACACCTTTTGAAATGTGCATTAGAGTTGTCGCTGTGATAATAATGGAGTCTTTAATGACCTACATGTCTCTGTCTTCGCTCTCCGCTCTCGGTTGTCCGTAGGTCCGAGCATATCAAACTCTCTCCTGACTGTGGCTTCCTGGCCATAAGGAAAGACGTTGGGGAGCTGACTGGCTGAGTTCTATCATCTGGAGAAGGAGAGACTACACATCTACATTGTAAGTCACCAAACCTACCCTATATATTTTGATAAAGTTTCCTATATAAGAAACTGTATTGTCCCCAATGCGAAGAATTGTCTTAGACACACCGTACTGCTCTATAAAGAATAAACATCATATACATTGCAGCATCACACACATTGCACAATGCCCATGTCATAAACATCATACACACCTACATCTTCTCATTCAAGGCAAATACTTGATACACATGCATTGCACAATGCCCCTGTATTTTCCTGCTGTGTGTACACTCATGCCTTGACTGAAAGTTGTGCGTCTATATATTTTAGTTTATATAAGTTCACAAGCTATTTGATACTTGCTGTAGGGTTGGGGTCAATTTCTTTTAACTTATGGAGGCCTAAGCTGTGTGTTACTTGTGGTTTACCCGTGTCAATAGCATGCCATTTCTACTGTTGCAGAGGAATACTTTGCATCTGAAGATCGCCATTTATGGAGATGAGGGGGTGAAAACAGGAGATGACATGAGAAGGCTGTTTGATTCGGCACCTATAATGTAGTTGACATTAAGGAGAGTTTTTTTTTCTTATCGGTAAATATTTTGGTGTGAATTAATAAAGTTTTTCTATTTTATACCTTTTAATGAAGTATTGGAGTATTTTCTCAAATGTTATGCAGTATTGCCTCTTACCACAAGGTGGTGCCTTCACACTGGAGTAGCCCTGTTTTCCAATATTATGTCACAGATATGTACCAAGTTCTCCAGTTCTCAAAGCCTCTTAGAGTAGGTGTGCTGATTTTAGGATCCGTTTTGCTTTTTACATCATAATTAATAAGATTGTATGGACAGGGTGGACCTGATCCTAGATCAGCACCGCTACTCTGGCTGCATTAACAAAGGCAGCCCAATTCTGATCTTTCAGTTCACTAATTGGTCTTTTGACCAATCAGATCAGCTCTGAAAAAAGATCTGTGAAAACAGCTGGTGTGATTGGTCCACAGACCAGTCAGTAGAAAAAAGATCAGAATTGGGCTGCTTGTGTTAACGAAGCCTCTGAGACCATTTCTGGACCCTAACTCCCCAGGGGCAATCATGACTGAAAGAAGGCACGCATTTGAACAACCCACAGAATAACAATGTTTCCTGATTTTTATCCTCCCAAATACTTGCCTTTGAGTTTTCCTGAACGTGCCACCTCCACCATTTCTTTCTGCCTCATCTTTTCAAACCTTGACCCTGGACAGATGGCCCCTTAAGCCCGTCCCTCTCAATACCAACTGTTGCCCTAGTAACATCTGTCGCTTATAGGGCGCATTCAGCAGGGAGAGGGGTGGCACATAAGGGAGTGCTGAGCTATAGGACTGAGCTGGTGCACCAGGACGCTGGGGTGCTCCTGGAGAGGAAAAGTTGGAGGGGGACGCTAGGAGGGGGACGCTAGAGTATCGGTTGGATTTTTTGAAGAATCGGCAGTTGTCACCGCAGCTTTAGCATACATAGACAGTGACGTAAAGTACTTAAGTTATTACTTTAAAGTATTTTTACTTAAGGTTTTTTTTGGTAGTATTTTACTGGGTGACTTTCACTTTTACTTAAGTCATTTTCTATTAATGTATCTTTACTTTTACTCCAGTATAACAATTAGGTACTGTTTCCACCACTGAGCATTGATAATGTAATGTGACTGTGGGAAGTGTTCCATGGACTCAATGAAGGGTATGGGATATGTACAGAATAATATCCTAACTACTCATTTGCTTTGTCTTACTCTGCCAAGCAAAAGTCAACACATCTCTTGCACAGTCTTTACATTTTCCTGCCTTGAAATTAAATCTAACAGAATAAATTAGATTTTTGTTCTTACCAGTGTACACAACCTACTCCACATTTTCAAGGTGAAAGAA
This sequence comes from Salvelinus fontinalis, assembly GCF_029448725.1. Classification (NCBI taxonomy): domain Eukaryota; kingdom Metazoa; phylum Chordata; class Actinopteri; order Salmoniformes; family Salmonidae; genus Salvelinus; species Salvelinus fontinalis. The sequence continues at coordinate 11,252,234 of NC_074672.1, read as the reverse complement.
AAATGATAGAACATTTTCGGAATTAATAAAGAACAAAGATGTCTTGTTTGCGTATGTCTTCACATCCCAGAGTTAATACTTGGTGGAAGTACCTTCGGCAGCGATTACGGCTGTGAATCATTTTGAAAAAGATTCTACCAACTTTGCACATTTCATAGGGCAACAAAATTGGTCAAGCTCGGGGCCTCCCGAGTGGCACAGCGGTCTAAGGCACTGCATTGCAGGGCTAGAGGCGTCACTTCAGATCCGGGTTCGATCGCGGACTGTGTTGCAGCCGGCCACACCCGGAAACCCATGAGGCGGTGCATGGTTTAGGCGAGGGTTTGGCCGGCTGGGATGTGCTTGTCCCATTGTCCTCTAGCAACTCCTTGTGGTGGCTGGGCACATGCACGCTGACTTCGGTCATCAGCTGAATGGTGTGTCAAGAAGCAGCCTCTCCTGAGTCCGTACAGGAGTTGCAGCAATGGTACAAGATTGTAACTACCAATTGGATATCATGAACTTAGGGAGAAAAAATGGGTATAAAGTACCAGAAAAAAATTGTCAAGCTCAGTATATTTAGTTGGGAGGAATTGATGGACAGTAATATTCAAACCTTGTGTCTGATTTTCAAGTCAGGAGACTGAACCATTCAGGAGCACTCAGCACCTACTAGAAAAACATTCTGGTGTGTCTTTGGCATTAGATATGTAATATTCAGAAGACTAAGGCAGGGTTTCCTCAAATTGTATCTGGGCTTTACACCTTTTAATATTTATTTTGATCCTGACAAACTCCCCAGTCCCTGCTGGTGATCAGTATACCCATAACATGATGCTGCCACCACAATAGTTGAAAAAACAGAGGATCAAGAGCATTGCATTCCCCTCACGTTACTGGCCAGTATTGCAAAGTGAAAAGAAGGAAGCCTGTGTAAAAAAAAAAAACTCAATCATCTATTCTGTTTGCAATAAGGCTGTTAAGTAATACTGAAGGACAACATGGCAAATAAATTAATTTTGGCCTAGATTAAAAACTACAGGCTTGGGTCAAATCCAATATTACACAACGCAGAGGGAAACCATCTGTATTTTCAAGTATTATGGTGGCAGCATCATGTTATGGGTATGCTTGTCTCCAACAGGGACTGGGGAGTTTGTCAGGAACAAAAGAAATATGAAAGGAGCAAAGCCCATGTAAAAAGAGAGGAAAACACACCTCAGTCTTTTGAAAACGAATTGTTCAGTGGGACAATTACACAATGTTAATGCCAGAGAGACACCAGAATGGCTTTCAAAGATTGCTCCTGGGCGGTCTAGTCTCAGTCCTGACTTAACTTTGATTGAAAATCTGAGACAAAGTTTGAATATTGCTGTCCATCAATGATTCCCAACCAAATGTACTAAACGTGAGCAATTTTGACAAAAACAATGGATAAATGTTGCCCTAAGAGTTGGTGGAATCGCATTCAAAGTGATTCACAGCTGTAATGGCTGCCAAACTTGTTACCACCAAGTATTAACTCTGGGTGTGAAGACATGCAATCAAGACCTATTTTTAATCAGTATTAATCATCTGCTCCGATAAGCTGATGTATCCTCTTGCTACAGAGACACATTTTTTCCAGAAAAGAAAGAAGGGATAAAAGGTTTGTAATATTAAAAATTGCACCATGCACATTACTGTCTTGTCTTTTTCATCCAGATCTCACAAGAGTGGAACTTGTATTTGTACTAGGCTACATTTGAAAAGTCCCATATGACCGAACAAGACATCCCACTTTGCACAAACTGGTTGTTTCAACGTAATTTGTCAATGTATTGTGACGTGGGATCTATATGGAAAATACATAGATCACATAAAACATAGAAGTTTTGCAACTGCTGTTTTGAGGGTAACATTTAAACCACAGGACATCAAGGTAACCAATTTTCAACATAGACAAACCTAGATGTACCTTTGAAACAACGTCAGATCTTCAAAGTAATTTCCACCTTAAGAATATAATAGGCTAGGGCAGCACCTCCTACTGGAGAGTTGATCTATCTACAGCTATCCTTTCAGTGTTGGAACCAAGCCCAGTCCTGCTTAGCTTTGATATTTGTTACTGACTTCTACCATGTGCTATTGTGAGAACAATTGTTGAGAAATCTCCACTTAATAGATTCACTGTTGCTATCAAAGTCATTCCAAAGTGTAGGTTCAACCAAGTAAATGAAATAAATCACATCAAATGTTATTTGTCACATACACATGGTTAGCAGATGTTAATGCGAGTGTAGCGAAATGCTTGCGCTTCTAGTTCCGACCATGCAGTAATATCTAACAACTAATCTAACAATTTCACAACAACTACCTTATACACACAAGTGTAAAGGAATGAATAAGAATTTGTACATAAAAAGATATGGATGAGCGATGGCCGAACGGCATAGGCAAGATGCAGTAGATGGTATAGATTACAGTATATACATATGAGATGAGTAATGTAGGGTATGTAAACATTATATAAAGTGGCATTGTTTAAAGTTGCTAGTGATACATTTTTTACATCCACATTTTTATTATTAAAGTGGCTATAGATGTGTCAGAATGTTGGCAGCAGCCACTCAATGTTATTGATGGCTGTTTATCAGTCTGATGGCCTTGAGATAGAAGCTGTTTTTCAGTCTCTCGGTCCCAGCTTTGATGCACCTGTACTGACCTCGCCATCTGGATGACAGCGGGATGAACAGGCAGTGGCTCGGGTGGTTGTTGTCCTTGATGATCTTTTTGGCCTTCCTGTGACATTGGGTGGTGTAGGTGTCCTGGAGGGCAGGTAGTTTGCCCCCGGTGATGCATTGTGCAGACCTCACTACCCTCTAGAGTGCCTTACGGTTGTGGTCAGAGCAGTTGCCGTACCAGGCGGTGATACAGCCCGACAGGATGCTCTCGATTGTGCATCTGTAAAAGTTAGTGAGTGTTTTTGGTGACAAGCCGAATTTCTTTTCTGCCCCAGTGTTGAGGATCAGCGGGGTGGAGATGTTGTTTCCTACCCTCACCACCTGGGGGCGGCCCGTCAGGAAGTCCAGGACCCAGTTGCGCAGGGCAGGGTCGAGACCCAGGGTCTCGAGCTTAATGCCGAGTTTGGAGGGTACTATGGTGTTAAATGCTGAGCTGTAATCGATGAACAGCATTCTTACATAGGTATTCCTCTTGTCCAGATGGGTTAGGGCAGTGTGATTGTGATTGCATCGTCTGTGGACCTATTGGGGAGGTGAGCAAATTGGAGTGGGTCTAGGGTGTCAGGTAGGGTGGAGGTGATATGGTCCTTGACTAGTCTCTCAAAGCACTTCATGATGACAGAAGTGAGTGCTACGGGGCGATAGTCATTTAGCTCAGTTACCTCAGCTTTCTTGAGAACAGGAACAATATATATATAACCATACTTTATCAATCATATATCATCAATGGTGCTATTTAGGCCTCTGGGCAAAAACTGGTTGAATCAACGTTGTTTCCATGTCATTTCCCCAAAATAAATTCAATGTGATGATGTTGATTTGATTTGCAAAAAGTCAACAACTTATGGGAATTTTGTCTTTTTGTCACCGAACTTTTAACCTAAGTCTAGTGACATGGTTACATTTTTTGTTAATTTCACAATGAATATACAACTCAACCAAATGCCAATCAAAACTAGACGTTGAACTGAAGTCTGTGACCGGTGGGATATAGCATTTGGGAAGTCATCAACAGCTAGCCTTACTGTTTAAATTCAGACAAGGATTCAACAAAGAAATTGACAATACATATAGGCCTAGGGTTTCAAGCTTTGGTGGATTTCAAATGGAATCTACAAGCTAATGATAAATATGTTGGATTCACGTCTCCATCTCATTCAAAAATAAAAGTTAAAGAATAGGATTAACTGTCATGACTCCCGCCGAAGTCGGTTGTCACGGCCGTCAACAGAAGTAGACCAAAGCGCAGCATGTTCTTTTTATTAGAAAAGACACCGAACAAAACAATAAACAAACCGTGAAGCTAAAGACTATGTGCCCCAAACAAAGTCAACTTCCCACAAAGACAGGTGGGAAAAAGGCGGCGTTCAGCGGCCGACGTCACCGGTCTTCTAGCCATCGCCACTCCACCTTTTTATTTTCCATTTGTTTTGTCTTGTTTTCCCGCACACTTGGTTTACATCCCCTCATTACTCTACGTGTATATTATCCTCTAATCCCCCCATGTCTGTGTGTGGTATTGTTCGTTTCGTTACGTGTGTGACACTTCAGGCTGGTTTTGTGCCGGGTCTTATTGTTACCCGTGGTTTTGGTATTTGTTACCTATCTGTGTAATTTGTGCGCTATCACTTTGTCCATTTGCGCCGGAGTATGTTGACGCAGTTGCGTCCGGCTGTTTTCCTCTGCCTGATTAAAGTGTGCCTGTTCACTCATCTCTGCTCTCCTGCACCTGACTTCCTTCGACCAGTTGCACCCACTGTGACAGAATACCACACCCCCTATGGAGTCAACAGGAGCAGGTAACCCTGTTGTAGGGGTCGAGGAGCGCGTCCGAGAACACGCGGCGATGCTCAAACATCTCGGCGCCGTTATGGACCGCGTCGTTCAGACTAGAGTCCCTCCAGCACTTCCACCAGCACTACAGGGTTTGCCAACTACTCGCCCCTCCTGCACCCGGTCCCAGTGGGGTTCGTCTCGCCCTTCCTGAGGAGTATGATGGGTCGGCGGCGCGCTGCCAGGGTTTCCTGCTGCAGTTGGACCTGTACCTGGCGACCGTCTACCCGGCTCCTTCGGGACGTGAGAGGGTATCCGCCCTCGTCTCATGCCTCTCGGGGAAAGCCCTCGAGTGGGCTAATGCCATGTGGGTGGAAGGAGATGCGGCGCTGGACCACTTCGAGGACTTCACCACCCGCCCGAGGGTAGAGCGGCGGGTGAACGTCTCTTCCACCTGAGGCAGGGGACGAGGAGCGCCCAGGAGTTCGCCCTGGACTTTCAGACCCTGGCCGCCGGAGCGGGATGGAACGACAGGGCCCTTATCGACCACTATCGCTGCAGCCTGCGCAAAGATGTCCGTCGGGAGTTGGCCTGCAGGGATACCACCCTCACCTTGGACCAGCTGGTGGACCTGTCCATCCAGCTGGATAACCTGTTGGCCACCCACGGACGTTCTGTCGGTTCACTCTCCCAGCACCACCGCTCCGGTACCTATGGAGCTGGGAGGTGCTGCGCGCGGGGAGGCCAGAGGAGGGGCCTTCACATGCACCATCTGTGGCCGCAGAGGTAACACTGCCGGTCGGTGTCGGGTTGGTTCCTCTGGGGGTCGAGGCAGCAGGCAGGGCACTCTGGCGTCACCACAGGTGAGCTTGCACCATTCTCATCCAGAGCCTTCTGTTGCACACCTGTTTTTGCGTGTTAAATTTCCTGAGTTTACCCCTCATTCCCAGCAGAAGGCGCTCGTCGATTCAGACGCGGCTGGGAATTTTATCGACAGAGCATTCGCCCATAGTTTAGGGATCCCTATTGTTCCAGTGGTTAGGCCCTTCCCAGTTCACGCTCTGGACAGTCGACCATTAGGGTCCGGGTTGATTAGGGAGGCCACCACTCCCCTGGGCATTGTGACGCAGGGGGGTCACGAGGAGAGAATCAGTCTCTTGCTAGATGACTCTCCTGCGTTTCCCGTGGTGCTAGGCCTTCCCTGGTTAGCTTGTCATGACCCCACTATTTCATGGCAACAGAGGGCTCTCACGGGGTGGTCGCGAGAGTGTTCTGGGAGGTGTTTAGGGGTTTCCATTGGTGCTACACGGTGGAAAGTCCAGATCAGGTCTCCACTGTGCGCATTCCCCCCGAATATTCCAATTTGGCTCTAGCCTTCTCTAAAAAGAGGGCGACTCAATTACCACCCCATCGTCGGGGGGATTGTGCGATGAACCTCCAGGTAGACGCCGCACTTCCCAGGAGTCACGTGTATCCCCTGTCACAGGCGGAGATGGAGGCTATGGAAACATATGTCTCCGAATCCCTGCATCAGGGGTTCATTCGGTCCACCACTTCACCCGCCTCCTCGAGTACATTTTTTTGTGAAGAAGAAGGAGGGTGGTCTGCACCCGTGTATTGACTATCGAGCCCTAAACCAGATCACTGTGAAGTACAGTTACCCGCTACCTCTCATAGCCACAGTGATTGAGTCAATGCACAGGGCGCGCTTCTTCATCAAACTAGATTTCAGGAGCGCTTATAACCTGGTGCGTATCCGGGAGGGAGACGAGTGTTAGATGGCGTTCAGTACTACCTCAAGGCATTATGAGTACCTCGTCATGCCGTACGGGTTGATGAATGCTCCATCATTCTTCCAAGCCTTTGTAGACTAGATTTTCAGGGACCTGCACGGGCAGGGTGTAGTGGTGTATATTTTTGACATTCTGATATACTCCGCTGCACGCGCCGAGCATGTGTTCCTGGTGCGCAGGGTGCTTGGTTGACTGTTGGAGCATGACCTGTACCTCAAGGCTGAGAAATGCCTGATCTTCCAGCAGTCCGTCTCCTTCCTAGGGTACCGCATTTCCACCTCAGGGGTGGAGATGGAGAGTGACCGCATTTCAGCCGTGCGTAATTGGCCGACTCCCACCACGGTAAAGGAAGTGCAGCGGTTTCTAGGCTTTGCCAATTACTACCGGAGGTTTATTCAGGGTTTTGGTCAGGTAGCGGCTCCCATTACCTCACTGCTGAAGGGGGGCCCGGTACGTTTGCAATGGTCGGCTGAGGCCGACATGGCTTTTGGTCACCTGAGGGATCTGTTTACCTCGGCTCCCGTGCTGGCCCATCCGGATCCCTCTTTGGCATTCACAGTGGAGGTGAATGCGTCTGAGGCTGGGATAGGAGCGGTGCTCTCTCAGCGCTCGGGGATGCCACCAAAGCTCAGCCCCTGTGCCTTCTTCTCGAGGAAGCTCAGCCTGGCGGAGCGAAACTATGATGTGGGGAACCGAGAGTTGTTGGCTGTTGTCAAGGCGTTGAAGAAGTGGAAACATTGGCTTGAGGGGGCTAAAAACCCTTTTCTCATCTGGACGGACCACCGCAACCTGGAGTACATCCGGGAAGCAAAGAGACTGAATCCTCGTCATGCAAGGTGGCCCTGTTTTTTACCCGTTTTGTTTTCACCCTTTCCTACAGACCAGGTTCCCAAAATGTGAAGGCAGACGCACTGTCCCGGCTGCATCACACAGAGGAGCGGCCCATGGATCCTACCCCCATACTCCCGGCCTCCTGCCTGGTGGCGCCGGTAGTGTGGGAGCTGGACGCGGACATTGAGCATGCGTTACGTACAGAGCCCGCTCCCCTCCAGTTTCCCACTGGGCATCTGTACGTTCCGTCTGCTGTCCGTGACCGGTTGATCTATTGGGCTCACACGCCACCCTCCTCTGGTCACCCAGGCATCGGTCGGACGGTGTGCTGTTTGAGTGGGAAGTACTGGTGGCCTACCTTGGCCAAGGACGTGAGGGTTTATGTTTCCTCCTGCTCGGTGTGCGCCCAGTGTAAGGCTCCTAGGCACCTGCCCAGAGGTAAGTTACACCCCTTACCCGTTCCACAACGGCCATGGTCGCACCTGTCGGTCGATTTCCTCACAGGTCTTCCCCCCTCACAGGGGAACACCACGATCCTGGTCGTTGTGGATCGTTTCTCTAAGTCCTGCCGTCTCTTCCCTCTGCCCGGTCTCCCTACGGCCCTACAGACTGCGCAGGCCTTGTTTACGCACGTTTTCTGGCACTACGGGGTGCCTGAGGATATAGTGTCTGATCGGGGTCCCCAGTTCACATCGAGGGTCTGGAGGTCATTCATAGAACGTGTGGGGGTCTCAATCAGCCTTGCCTCGGGTTTTCACCCTGAGAGTAATGGGCAGGTGGAGAGAGTGAACTAGGATGTGGGTAGGTTTCTGCGGTCTTATTGCCAGGACCGGCCAGGGGAGTGGGTGGCGTTCGTGCCCTGAGCCGAGATGGCTCAGAACTCGCTCCGCCACTCCGCCACTCCTCCACTAACCTCTCCCCCTTCCAGTGCGTACTGGGGTACTAGCCGGTTCTGGCGCTTTGGCATCAGAGTCAGATCGAGGCTCCTGCGGTGGACGACTGTTTCAGGCACGCGGAGGAGACATGGTACGCCGCTCATGTTCACCTCCAGCGGGCCGTGCTGCGCCAGAAAGCCAGCGCAGACCGTCACCGCAGTGAGGCTGGCTCCGGGTCTGGCTCTCAACCCGAAACCTGCCCCTCCGCCTGCCCTGCCGGAAGCTGAAGCCGCGGTTTGTGGGGCCATTTAAAGTCCTGAGGAGACTGAACGAGGTTAGTTACAGGTTACAGCTTCCACCCGATTGCCATATTAACCCCTCGTTCCATGTGTCTCTCCTCAGGCCGGTGGTGGCTGGCCCGCTCCAGGAGTCTGAGGTGCGGGAGGTTCCTCCGCCCCCTCTGGATATCGAGGGGGCCCTGGCGTATTCCGTTCGCCCCATACTGGATTCGAGGCGTCGGGCGAGGGGCCGTCAGTATCTCGTTGAGTGGGAGGGGTACGGTCCGGAGGGGAGATGCTGGGTTCCGGTGGAGGACGTGTTGGACCCTTCACTGCTGCGGGAGTTCCACCGTCGCCGTCCGGATCGCCCTGCACCTCGCCCTCCGGGTCGTCCCTGATGCCGGGGTCGGCGCACTGCTGGAGCCGCGCGTCAAGAGGGGGGTACTGCCACGACTCCCGCCGAAGTCAGTCCCTGTCCTTGTTCGTTCAGCGGTCGACGTCACCGGTCTTCTAGCCATCGCCGCTCCACCTTTTCATTTTCCATTTGTTTTGTCTTCCCGCACACCTGGTTTACATCCCCTCATTACTCTACGTGTATATTATCCTCTAATCCCCCCATGTCTGTGTGTGGTATTGTTCGTTTCGTTACGTGTGTGACGCTTCAGGCTGGTTTTGCGCCGGGTATTATTGTAACCCGTGGTTTTGGTATTTGTTACCTATCTGTGTAATTTGTGCGCTATCACTTTGTCCATTTGGGCCGGAGTATGTTGACTCAGTTGCGTCCGGCTGTTTTCCTCTGCCTGATTAAAGTGTGCCTGTTCACTCATCTCTGCTCTCCTGCACCTGACTTCCTTCGACCAGATGCACCCACTGTGACATCAAATCAAACTGTATTTAAAGTTTGATTTCTTCTTTTTCCTTAACTTAGATTTTGGTTGGAATGGAGACATGAATCCAACACATCAATCCTTCATTTGTAGACAAACTGGATTAAAGCCAGACTCAGTGGCACAGATGGAGCTATCAAGCAGAAGATACATCTCCTTCAAAAGTTGCGTTGACAACCAAACACAATTCAATATCACTTTTGCAATATGGTAAATGGCCTATTAACTTATCGACAAGTTAACAAATGATCTGTTGGATTCACATCTCCAACTCAACCAAAAATAAACATTAAAGAATAGGATTGAGCCAGTGGCTCAGATGGAACTATACAAGCCGTAGATACATCTCCTTTAAATGTTGATATTTGGTTGCCTTGTCAAGAAACACAATTCAATATTACTTTAGTAAGACAGTAAATAGCCTAACGTTAAGACTAATTTACAAACTAATGTAACAGTATTTATTCAACCTTAAAATAAGTAACATATCCATGGCCACATTTTGGGGTTACTGTTAAATGTATTCTTATGTAATTATAGAAAGCGTGCATGTGCAGGGTCCCATGGCTGTGGACTGTCTGTGGACATTTTCCCAATTGCTAGAATAATCTGCACATAATCTCAAACGGCATTGATCACTTGCACAATGTACTTTAATGTAATCTCAACTAACTGCAATCCAGGTCATTTGGTTGTGCTATTAGATCAAGCACAGTGATAACACATTAAGTTGTTGTATAAATAAAGAAAGTATTTGAGATTGTATTCCTATTTGAACTTTAGTGTGCTTTCAAATGGTTGAATGTGCCGTGATAACACATTTAGGTGATAACTAAACAAAAAAATCAGACATTGATTTTCAATTGGAATTTGGTTGTGCTTTTAGATGGTTGAAATAATAGTGAACACATTAGGAATTCAACACACTTTTGGCTCTTTTTGAATAGGTGGAAATAGATTTGAATCTCATTGATAAATGTATCTACCCAATATAACCCAATTCTCGAGGTTGAAAAGACGTAGTGTGCAGTGGGGTTTTTGCCTAATATGAATTATGTCCTGCTTCTTGCAGTTAGCGTTTACAGTGCTTGACTTGGACTGAAATAGTTGCGGGTACTCATTACATGTAGGTGCAGGAGCTCTACAATACCTTTGAGATAATATTCTATCATAAATAGGAACAGGAGCTCAAGCAGTACACAATTTGAGATGCCGGTTCTCAGCTCTGGTGAGCTCTTGCAAAAGTCAAGCCTAATACATTGGATAATACCCTTAAGTCAAAACTGCTGTTCTCTTTGTTTTAGCATTTCTAATTAATTATCTGCTGAATTACTACTTTCAACACCACAGAGAAGAAGGACCGATTCATCCAGAGACGTAGACTACTAGTCCACTTCTGGTAGCACCGCTCTCCGAATAATCGATGCCCTCCACCCCTCAATGGATTTTAGGCACAATCCATCGCGCGCTCAATGGCCCTTGAAATCACCGTTTATGTCTCGAGTCCCAGAACAATAGCGACATACGACCCTCACTGCGCGACCAACGGCACTTCTGGGCTTTTAGCATATCGAATATTTAAATATGGGGAGTAAAGAAAAACGACCACCTAAACTGTATGGCTTTCATTCCGAACACAGCGCTTTGATTCTGCATTCAAAATGTATTTTACTTAATTATAAAGATTTCAAAACAATGTCTGTATTCTGTTCATAGATGTGTTGCCCCTACATGGTCCCAGCTGAGTGAGGGTTGATGTTAAGATGACAGGACGGATAAAGCCGAGTCTGGCGAGCAGACAGCACAGTCACTCGTCTCAAACCGTTTAAAGGGATTAGTTGGCACTGGGGCAAATCGTCACGTTTTCCGAATACCCCCCATAACAATAATTAACCATGGACCGAGCAATAGCAATCAGAATCACAAAACGTTCCATCTGGGCCATTTTATAAACCAATAACTTTGCTCAATTTAAAGCTTGTCCAGCCCTATAGCCTATTACAGCAATATCCTTATTTTAACCGAACTCCCTAAAATCCATATTCAGATCATTCAATTGACGCTTCGCTAAGCCCCGCCCCAGAATGTGGGGCAACCAGCGTTCTAATGAATAGCAACTGTCTTCGAGTCTATTGCCACGTTCAGAACAACTGGGAACTGGGAACTGGGAAATCTCCGACTTCCAACATGCGTTTATAACGACTGGGACTCGAGAAAAAAAATAGCTCCGACTGGGGAAAATCGATTTGACAGGTCATCCAACTTCAGATTCCAACTTAGGAACTCGGGCCTCTTTCTAGAGCTCCGACTTTCCGATCTGAAGATCACTGTCGTCATGATTTGACCTCATATTTTTTCAGAGTTCCCAGTTGTTTCGATCGCACTGAAGTCGGAGATTTCCCAGTTCCGAGTTCGCAGTTGTTTTGAATGCAGCATTATACCAATTCCTTAGACAAGCTCCGGTTAAAATCGAATGAAAGCTATGGCAAAAACTGAAGAGTATTCTTTAAAAAATAAATGTTTAAATGTCTAAATAATTGGAAAGTGTACCAGGAGTACTTGCTACTGTGATTTCTGAAATGCAGAGCCTGATGATTACAATATTTTCCCGAGTCCGAAATTAAACTTTTGTTACAATGCTGGCTAGCTCAGCTGATTAGTTGCTCTCATCTCAGTCTCATTGACAACCAAAACTAGCTACTTAATATACTGTAACTTGTTTTCTCAAAATGTATGTTAATTGGCTAAGTTAGCAACGTTATAAATACAACTTCCATCTGCTGTCGACATCAGGAATACAATTTGAGGGCACTAGCTCCAAACGTGGTAATAGCTTTAAATGCATGCTGACAGCAAATTCAGAGCCATTTGGCTAGCTACAATACAAACATACTTTTACCAGGCTCCCGTGAAGCAATTGTAATGACAGTCCACCACAACATACCCAAGAGTTTCCTAATTAGCAAGGGGTAGTCTGTGTATAATTTCATGTATTAGAAACACAGTTTGAGATGTGATGGGATTTCGCCAGTGGTTGAATGGGGAATTGGGCTTCCCAGGAAAATGTTATCCAAGGTTGCAACAGTAAAGGGGTGGGGTACTTTGTAAAAACAAACTCTATTTTATTTTCCATTTCTGAGGCCTGTGGTGTGAGAATAAATTGAATTATTCTAACTAAGAGGAAATGTTTCAATGGTTCCTTTGGGGTCCCCTAATGAAATTATACCAATTCTCCCAAACGAATGTCTTACACCCCCCACCCCCTCCCTTTCTGCCCTGCCCTGCCATGCTGAATCTCCCAGCACCTGATTTATTTTTAATGATATTATACCCCTCCTCTTCTTACGGCTGTGTCATGGTAATCATCAGGGTTTGCATCCCAAATGGCACCCCTATGCCCTATGTAGTGCAAGCTACACACTACTTTTGACCAAGAACCATAGGGGTAGTGCACTACACAGGGAATATGGTGACATTTGGGATGCAAGCCAGGACTCCTCCATGCAGCTGCCTCTGGATCACATTAGCCAAGCTTAATATTGACTGGGGCGAACGAAACAATAAAATGAGGGGACCGGGAGCTTAGAGGGCTAGAGGCAGCACAGGCCCTGCCAATACTTAGACTGCAGGAGGTAGAGGAGGTGTTTAATCCATGATGCTGAAGAGCCTTTTGCCCTGGAGGATCAGTTCAGTTCCATCATTAAGCATCTCATCCCTAGGCCTGTACAGCTTTACCCACTCAGAAAGCTTCCATCCAGACTTAGTCAGGCTGCCCCACATCAAAACCAGCATGATGAGAGACCATGACTCTAGAGGCAACTTGATTTTTTTATTTTGCGCTGCTTGTCTTTTAACACACTAACATCCCTTTTGGTTTTGACATTAGATAAGACACTTTACAGCCAAATTTGGTTGCAGTTGGTAGTGTGACAAGGCCCTTTCAGAAAGAACAAAAGTGCTGAAGATGGTTACTCTACATGAGTGTGATTGGCATGGGACAAACTCAATCTATTTTAATCATTTTGTGAAGAGGTTATGCCTAATTCCTGGGACTGATAAACATTTTTTTGTGGAAATCCACAGAAAGTAAAACATTCACCATCTCAATTTCCTTTGCCGCAAATGACCTTATTGTTTCTCTTTTGCATTAAATGGACAATGTTTTTGTTTGCATATCAAGTATCAATCAATTTCACCTATGTTTTTACACAATAAATCACAATAAATCACAATATATCAAAATGATAAAATCAATATGGTAATCTAATTTGATTAAAAGCACTTTTATCCATTGGACTAATTCAGGCTGCTGGCATGCCTGGATGCTACTGTATTTGCATAATAGTCACACAGGGAATCAGCAGGGCCACTTGTGGGACACAAACACCTGATCACAGACACACTCTATGGCTCCTTGCCAATCACACCTATTTATTACTCTCATTCAAAAAACATGTGTCAGAAGAAGAAATCTGTCAATGCATTTGATCTGTTGTTAGAATCATTTCATAGATGATACCTGAATATCCCTATTCCTACTGATGCTATTGCTCTGTCTGTTCCCCAACACTGTTTAGTGTGAGAGACACACAGATTACCGCCCTTGATTAGTGGATTGGTGTAATCTATTCAGGTCCCTCTCTCGCTCCCTCCTGCTCCCTCGCTCCCAAAACCCCCTTGGGATATGCCTGTCTCCCCCAGCACCCCTAGCATGGCAGATGGAACCCCCCCCCCCCCCCCCCTCCCACCAACATCCATCTCCCAGGACTCCAAAAAACAGTGTTTAATGCTCAGAGGGTAGATGGGATGGAGGTTGTAGTGTCTTTACAGAACTGAATATGAAACTACTGCCTCCTTTGTTTACTAGCTCTCTATCTCCACTGTTAGATTTAGAAGCCTCAAGGCAGAATCCCCATTCTTTATACTGCCCACTTTAGTGCGATTTAAATCCATTCGCTGCCTTCGAGGAATTGCAAAAGGCTCAGTCTGTGCCCCACACGCTAAAAATCTCATCAAGCCGATTTTGTTAATAGCGAAACACTTATGGAAAAATGTATTGACTGCACTTGTCCAATAGCTCCTTGCAACCTGTTGACTTAAAGTTTGACTCCTAAACTCACGCTAACCTAAATTTGATACTTTTTGGTTTGAGAAATGTCTATTTACAGTACAGTACATGCGTGTCCATTTGATTCTGCATCCATCACACAAATTCTCTACTGCCGAGGTGCTGCAGCATGTTTAGAGGGGCTGCCACATGTTTAGAGGGGCTGCCACATGTTTCGAGAGGCTGCCGCATGTTTCGAGGGGCTGCCGCATGTTTCGAGGGGCTGCCGCATGTTTCGAGGGGCTGCAGCATGTTTCGAGGGGCTGCCGCATGTTTCGAGGGGCTGCAGCATGTTTCGAGGGGCTGCCGCATGTTTCGAGGGGCTGCCGCATGTTTCGAGGGGCTGCAGCATGATTCGAGGGGCTGCCGCATGTTTCGAGGGGCTGCAGCATGTTTCGAGGGGCTGCCGCATGTTTCGAGGGGCTGCCGCATGTTTCGAGGGGCTGCCGCATGTTTCGAGGGGCTGCCGCATGTTTCGAGGCACTGCCGCATGTTTCGAGGGGCTGCCGCATGTTTCGAGGGGCTGCCGCATGTTTCGAGGGGCTGCCGCATGTTTCGAGGGGCTGCCGCATGTTTCGAGGGGCTGCAGCATGTTTCGAGGGGCTGCAGCATGTTTCGAGGGGCTGCAGCATGTTTCGAGGGGCTGCCGCATGTTTCTAGGGGCTACAGCATGTTTCGAGGGGCTGCAGCATGTTTCGAGGGGCTGCAGCATGTTTCGAGGGGCTGCAGCATGTTTCGAGGGGCTGCCGTATGTTTCTAGGGGCTGCCGCATGTTTCGAGGGGCTGCCACATGTTTCGAGGGGCTGCAGGCCCATTTGCAGCAGGTGGCATAGCGTAGTAATGGCCAATTGTATGCCTCCTATTAGGCTGGTGAGTCTCCATATATAATATTGGTTTGATTTACACATGGAGACAGACTCAGTCTTATTCCCATCCTCCCTGTCTGGGAACAGAGGGCATGATCTCCCTTTTCATTCTGCTTCTGAACTCTTTATTCGTCTTCTTCGACTTCCCTGAGGGGACACTGGGATTGCAATAATAGAGAGAGCATGTAGACGTCAACAGTCCACAGTCCTACAGTATGTGTGTGCATGCATGTCCCCTGTGTTAGGCACATTCAGTGGGGCTTAGTCTCTCCCCCAGGATAGTCTGTATGTATGTATATTCAGCCTCAGTCAACAGCTAACAGAGCATGCTGAGTGGACGCCATTTTATAGGACACACACATTTACTATACAGAGACAGATAAACAGACAAGAAAATACAGACATACAGATGGAAGAGGGGTAAACAGGGAGAGGGATAAAACTTGTCACAACTGAAAGGTTGACAGAGGAAACAGTTCAACTTCAAACATGCTTTATGACGAAAATGGAGAGCTCCATGGCAAGGAAAATATATCTTGAATCAAAAAGATTTGAAACAGGCAAATAAGGCAAATGTTTCATTCAAGCTAAAAAAAGAAGCACACAACACTCCCCCCTCCCCCCCATCCCCCTTCCAAACACGCCCCTCCCTTCGCACACATCCGAGCTCCCTCCATCCTTTTCTGATTACTACAAGGGGCTCAGCTTTCAGCCCGGCCGAGGGAGCATGTGTGCACGGCTTTAATTCCTATTGTATTCGTGCTGTCTCGGTGTGCCAGTGTGTGCCTGTGTTTTAGCGAGCGATGGAGAGAGAGAGACCCATCTGTCAGAGTAGCGTAGAATCCCCCCGTTCCCCTCTAAATCCATCCCATGGGGCAGGAGCGACAGACAACTCACTTGTGGCAGGATTTTTTGTGTGAAAAGGGGGGGATAACAACAATCATAACAACAAAAGCAGCATTTAAAAACCTAATACAAACCCCAATCCATCAAAGCTTGTTTCCTTGCCCACGTGAGTGGGACATTTGTTAATATTGTCGGAATCCCCTAACTAAAAACATATTCTAGTGATATTTGTCCAACTGGATATTCTAGTCAGAATTGAAGCAGACAGGAGGGACACAATTCCCAAGTTCCCCCTTAGTCTGTCATTAGAGACATTTGGGACGACTGGGCTAGGCTGTGGGAAGCTAGGCAGCACTACTATTCAACATTCCCAGAGCTACTATTCCCAGGGCTACTATTCCCAGAGCTACTATTCCCAGAGCTACTATTCCCAGAGCAGGCTGCAGGTGTGATGAGGACTGGCATGGACTCAGGGGAGGTAGAGATTGTGGGGGATAGGAGTTACCTGGGGGACTGTGAAGCTAAGTGGGAGTAGGGGGGCGCACATAGAAGACACTGGGTCTGGCTGCACAAACTGTTGACACACACACGACTACTTCTGGTTTCCACATTGGACAACGCCATGCACGCACACTCATATGCACGAAGCTCGCACGTAGAAACCAAACCATGCCCGCTCCATCCGCACGCCGACGTGTGCAATGCGCTGATTAGGAATGAAAAGGCCACGTGGGTATGGGCGTCGTGATATCAAGTGAGGCGGGCGAGTGATGTGTGAACCCACAAGCAACAGATGCACCCCCTCTTTCGTTTCTTATATCTGACCATATGGCCCTACAGTGATCTAGAGAGTCCTACAGCCTAGCCCAGCAACTTAGTGTCATAAGATTTCAAAATGCAAATTCTACTCAATGATGATGCAATATGTTATATTTATATCTATGAGCTAAAGACCAAAAGGAAATGTAACTGAGCTGTAGGCCGATGTGGGTTTTCCGATGAGAGAGAGAGTGTAAGAAAGCCCAAGAGCACAGTTGCAAGCACAGGTGTCTCATGTATACAATGGGATCAATGCGGGGGCACGTGTGCCGCAAGCCACGGCTGTCAATAGCATCTGACCACAATAGAGCCCCGACAGTGTGGTGGCTCACCCTGCACCATGCACTGGGACATCACATATGTTGTGTTTGTTATGCCTTGGCATTTGTTGTGAAATTAGAAAAAGGTAAGGAGCGGGACTAAAGGATGGGAAATGTTAGTCTGTCTAAGGCCTAACCCTCTTCTTCCTCTTGGCACAATGCCTCGATAAGGAAGGGGACTGGGCTTTAACTGCAAATTTGGTTGGCTCTCCTCTGTGTCTTTCTCACTTAAAATACCCACATACACAGCCACACACAGGCCCCCAGTGCCACACCCCTTCCTTTACAACGGTTGGATTTTCAAATCCAAACAATGTGAGGTTTAAACCCCAGATGAAAAAAACGAACATTTGAGACATCCAATCAAACCTGTCACCCAATTTCAGAGCGAATATTTCATTATCAAACAGCCTCCTTTCCAGACCAGTGTGTCCCAGCTTTCCTGCGCTGTGTCATGGTAGCGTCAGCCAGGCTAGGGAGGGGTAGTAATAATGGAATATTGTGTGCAAACAGTTTTAAGTGTTTAATAGTGCTTTTAATAAATTTTAAGTTATATTAAACCTAAAATACCCTTTAAACTACCAGTTGAAACAATGAACTGTGAAACACCATTTTACTCCATCTCAAACTATCCCCAATTAAACTTGGAAATTATTTGTACTTCGCAAACGAATACATTATTTTGAGTCAGATATGATTTAGTCTTGAGTTGTATATCAAATCTACTTTGTTTTCGATTTACAACTTTTATTTTAATATGATGATGCAATTCCAACCCAAATATACCTTTAAAATAGATACTGTATATTCTCAGAGAATTCCGGCGCACCAACCGTTTAAATCAGATAAAACGTATTTGCTGCTTGACTCATTCAACTGATCTTGGGTACAGAGACTGGGGAGTAGGGTATATGGCTAATAAGCGGAAGAAGCAAATTAATGGACGGGTGAACAACGCATACACCTGGTCTTACCACACCAAGCTGTCAAAATCACTTACACATAACGCGATGAAGGAGCGTCCCTTCTTCAGAATGTGCGTAATTAAAATATCAAAACGTGCGCTTTGTTAATCATGTGTATGATTTCAATCCATGATCATCCAAGCATTAACGAAAATGTATATTCTAAGTATTGTGCATGATGAACATCACAAATTGTTAAGGAAACATATACATGTTGTATACAAATTGGGTTACGGAACAACCGTAGCATATAGGCCTCTCACATTTGGAGCTTAATCGAGCACAAAATCCGCTTTTTACAAGAAATGGAATTGCTAAATACATCTCATAGTTGCCTATTTAAAATGACATAGGTAGTTATGGACAATTTTGGACACATAATATTGTATGAAATAATGATGGAATTGTGGACATTTGCGCAAAATATCTCTCTCTCTCTCTCTCTCGCTCTCTCTCTCTCTCACACACACACACACACACACACACACACACACACACACACACACACACGCACAAACACAAAAAGATTGGTGACGCATGTGTGGTTGTCTGGACAGAACACTTTGGCCACGAGCCCGCCACACGCCTTTGGATAAGCTGAATGTTATGGGTGGGGCGCTCGTGGGAGGGGCCAGTCCACCTCCTAAAGGCTAAACTCAGACATATTCATGCCAGTCGGAGATGAAAGTCCCCTCGCGCACTGATTGTATAACTGAGGGAACGAAAAGGAACTTGCGAAGGACTGCTACAGAGAGAAACGGCATCTGTTGAGGATTGGCTATAAAGTCATTTTGCTTGGTACTGGGACTTTGGAAGTTAGCCGGACGTCTGACAAGTTTGGAAGAGCGAGTTGTGAACATAAACAGGTGCGTTTTGATTTTATGTTAATCAAATAATTGCATTTCATGTGATTCTATTCCAGATCATGTAGTATTCGTCACACAGGATCAACCCATTGGCCTATGCATATTTATGCAATGCGTGTCAACAGAAACAAACAACTGTAAACTGCCTTAATATTCGCTGTTTTTACTATTTTCTATAACAGGAAAGGTAATTGATGAAGATGGCATTCTTCATAATAGGCTTTATGCCAGTGCCACCAAACAACTATAATGCATTATCGTATCATAGCAACAAGAAAGTGAGATACCACTATCTTTATTTATTAACCTGATATCGACTGTTATAGATATAAATGTTATGGTTTGTATTGTACCATATTCAATACTATTGTCAGTGTCAAATACAGTTATGATTGTTTGTTAATCATTCAGTCTAGACAGAGTTGAGTCCGTGCGTAATACATTGTTGTTATTCATGATTTGTAGGCCTATAGTAAACTGTACTACTTGTACGCACGACTTCACGATCACTAACTAGGACGACTTAGTTGTAGAACAATAGTGTGTGTCCTTAGGCAGAGATTTATTTGGTTGTTGGTGTGTTTAGGAAAGTTCACCCGAGTCCCCATTGAACGTTTTTTATCCTTTGGACTCAGATATCAATCTACAGTGGCATTTTCGAAAACAATTCCACGCAAGATTGGATTTAAAGCGGTACTCATTCCAATCAGCAAATCAAATGTAACTGTTGATGCAGGAGATATTTGGTCCGGTTGTTACCGTGTTTGTTGACTTGGCTCTGTAGACTACCATGAATTTAATCTGAGGGTTTTATATCCAGGTTAAATCCCGCATGTCCCAGATTGACAGCGTCTCCAAAACCACCACGGCATAAACAGCAGGGAACCACAGAGTTTATCCCCAAAGTGTCTCACATTAGATCATCCTACAAAGGACAGGAATGATTTTGCTTTTCCCTTTGAATGAGTTGAGAGAGGAGAGATGTTCTGTATCTGCAAAAATGTTCATCCATTCTGCTGGAATGGAAAAGGAACTGTCTCTGCTAGTGTGTGCTGTCCACATGACAGTGCTGAAATTATACTCTCTCGTGTATGTATAGGCAACCAGTTGGGAATTAAGTTAAAGAGATAGGTCAACCAATTCCAATTCCAAACAAGGATGACAAACAGTGATGAAAAATAAAACAGCTGATTCATGAGCTTGACCAAATGTGTTTTGTTTTCCTCAGATCACAATGATGACCAAACGATTTGGTAAGCCTGGAGAAGGAGATGTGTCTGAGCTGGTCAGTTCTCTGGCCTGGCTAGATGAGGACCTGAGCTCCCAAGATGGAGAGAGAGGTCCAGAGATGGGGGGCCGTTACGGCCTGGGCCCAGGAGGCCGTGGGAGCATCGAGCTGGGTAGCGAAGACATGGAGGATCAGGAGGAAGAAGACAATTATAATGATGATGATGAGGAGACTGGAATGGACGGAGAGAACGAGGCGCCCAAACGGAGGGGGCCCAAGAAGAAGAAGATGGCCAGAGGCAGACAGGAGAGGTTCAAGGCGAGACGCACCAAGGCCAACGCCCGCGAGCGGTCCCGCATGCACGGGTTGAACGACGCGTTAGATGTGTTACGTAAGGTCATGCCCTGCGCCTCCAAGACCCAGAAACTGTCCAAGATCGAGACCCTGCGACTGGCCCGCAACTACATCTGGGCCCTGTCTGAGGTGCTGGAGAGCGGTCAGTCCCCAGAGAGCCACGGCTTCACAGAGATGCTGTGTAAAGGCCTGTCCCAGCCCACTAGCAACCTGGTGGCTGGGTGTCTCCAGCTGGGGGTTTCTGCCCCCAAAATTATCAACAAGCTGGATGACAAGCCCTTTGGAGGAGCTCTAGGAGTTGGTAGTGGTGTAGCAGGGCAGCCTGGTGGCCATCACCCCCTGAGTGGTCACTACCCCTCTCCGGGCCTGCCTAGCCCCCCCTACGGGTCCCTGGAGGCCTCCCACCTCCTCCATATGAAGAGCTTCGAGGGAGGGCCCTACGAACAGCACCCGTCCCCTAATGAGTGTAGTAGCAATGGCACCCCCCCTTACGACGGGCCCCTCACGCCCCCCCTCAGCATCAGTGGCAACTTTGCCCTGAAGCAGGAACCTTCCCCCCACGAGGCTGAGAGGAACTACCCCTCCCACCCTTCCCATTACCTCTCGTCCCTACCCCACTACCCCCCCTCCTCCATGGCGGGGCTGCCAGGGCCTCAGGGCCACCTCTTCCAGGCCTCGCGCTACGAACTGCCCCTAGACATCCAGGCCTTTGAATCCTTCCCTGCACCACACATGGTCGCCTCACAGATGGGCACTATCTACAGCGAGTGAAGGGGAAAGTGAAGTTGGTTGGCCAGGCAGGGGAGAGATCCATACACAGCCCTGCCTCTGGTCCTCCAACCTTTCTGCACATACATAGGCCCGTGACTCTATGAATGATTGTGTAGAGAGACAATGATATGACATTTTACACTGTCTAGTATCCTACTCTGGGAGAGCATGGCATGCTCCGAGAGAGAGACTCAACTGAACTCAACCTACCTGATCATAATGAACTACTGAAGAGATAAAGATGCACCCTTCATTGTATTACTAATTTATTGTCATTGTTGTTTATTATTTGTGTTGACATTATTTGTATTGTCATAATTTGTTTCTGTCTGTGGAAAAGTCTTCCCTCAGTTCCTATTATATGTAGCTGTATTATTTGTTTACCAAATCAGATATCCAGGTATAAGCACTGCACACTGTCTCAGATACCCATCCATTTGTTTACTAAAATCCAAGACTACCTGGGTTGAAAGAAAGTCCTCTCTTGTGTGCTTGAGGATGGAGAGAAAATGTGTCACAAAAAGTTGCTCTATACTCAGTTACTTCAACTTCTGCACTGAGGCCCTTACTGTAGCCAGCATCCTTTTAGCCATATGAACAGAAATGCATTTCTTTTATATCTGTATTTAATATTTATTTTGACAACTATTATCCTTTTTGCAATTTTCTCAGCACTGTTTTTGTTTTACTGTCTCCTTGGTATATCGTTTTCAGTCACTGGCGACTTTACTAATGAAGCATTTAAATTATAATTTTTTTGAAGAACGTTTCAGGATTTTGTCTCTTATGGTGTCCATCACGACTGTTTTTGTAAATATTTAGCTGTTTCGCACTTAATTGAATAAATATTCTTATATTATATACTATTTCTGAAGCAACACATTTTGCCATGGTTTGTTGTCTTTTCACTCAAATGAAATTAATATATCAGATATAGGCAACCAGATAGAACATATCATTTTGAGCAGCATGTTGGATTACTCCATAGTACCATTAGATGTGGGTAGTTATATTACCATTGTACTTTTAAAAACACTCATAAGGTCCCATATTAGGACAGAATATGTCAATGTCTCTTCCTCTGTTTTCTTAACAATTCCTTAATAATACATACATATAGGAATAAACGGCGTTGGCGACGGCTTATGGTAGAACATTGAATTCTCTGGAAACAGCTCTGTTGTTCCTGCAGTCAGCATGCCAATTGCATGCTCCCTCAGAACTTGAGGCATCTGTGGTATTGTGTTGCTTGACAACACTGCACATTTTTGAGTGGTTCTTTATTGTCCCCAGCACAAGGTGCATCTTGGCAAAGAAGAAATGCTCACTAACAGGGATGTTAACACATTTGTGCACACAATTTTAGAGAAATAAGCTTTATGTGTGTATGAAACATTTCTGGGATCTTTTATTTCAGCTCATGAAACATGGGACCAACACTTTTCATGTTGCGTTTATTGAAAAAAAAATCTGCATATAATATAGACAATTGATTTACATTCAGCTGATAATCTAAAAGACAACACTTGTTTTGATAATAGGATCCTGTGGTTAATGTTAATGAAAATGTGTGTGATGTAATTCCTGGCCTGCGCTACAGGGTTTCCCTGCATCTGCCAGGTCAGTAAGGGGCACAGCGGGCCACTGGGCCATGGGAAAACAGGCCTGGGGAACAGGTGACTGTGTCATGCAAGGCTTTCTCTCCCTCCTTTCTCTCCGAATGACTCATTCTACTATACACCTCATGCCAAAACATGTTTAGCCCAAAACCAAGCTCATTGAACATCTTAATCAGTAGGTATTACAAACTGTATTTATAAAACTCTACGGTTAAAAAGCCACTCATTCACCACTCTGGGATGTTTTTGGTAAAACTGCAGTAAAACATTTATATACTGTATATAACATTAACATAACATTTTAAAAAGTCAACTGAAACAGAACAAAAATGATTTTTATGACACCCATTACCAGCACTGCTGCTGAAATTCAGGCAAAGTTCCAACACAATTTATATCACCCGACAAACAACAAAAGTTCTCATTTGACTCTGGCAACAAGGATTTGTTTCAGCACTGTGTTGACACAGTAGAAAAGGAGGGTTCTTGAGACAGACAAAGGGCAGGGGGACAGTGTGCAAAGAGGGAGAGCTGAGAGCAAGAGAATGAGTGTGTGAGTGTATGTTTACCATTCTGGTCCTTTAGTTAATGGAAATAAAGAGGAAGGTGCCTCTGTGGCTGCCGTCCAAAACAAAAGCCATCGCTCTCACCTCATCCCCTCCTCATCCACCTCTCCTTAGACTTGTGTCTTTTCCAGTCCCACAAGTCCCGGGCAGCATGAGAGAAAAGCAAGGGAGGGAAAAAAGGGAATGATTGTTTTAGTGGGCACCACTGGTCCATTGTAAGTGCAGCCTGTTCTTTCTCTTGACCCCTGACCTGTATTGTTGTGTGGCGCTTCTCGTTCCGATATGAAAGACAGCTGGGAGAACTACGGGGGGTTGACGGACAGCTGGGGACAAATTGGAGAGAGGGAAAGAGAGGGGGAGAACGAGAGTGAGCGGGGAAGAAAAAGTGAGGGAGAGAAATAGGGATGCAGGGTGTGAGAGAGCAGAGGTGAATGAAGTCATTGCTCTATCCATTCACAAGTGTTTCCCTTCCCTATTTTCTCTCCTCCTCTTATTCGCTCTCAGCCTGGGCATAGGAATGGCACATAGCTCCACACAAACACACACACACCCATTTTGGTCAGGGAGAAAGTGCTGGAAGAGTTGATGTCTGGTGTGTTGCCACTGTTTTGTGCCATTGCTATATTGCTATGGTGTATTTGTTAAGTGGTATGGGGAAGGGTATGTGGATCATCCTTCTGAAATAAAATGAATTAGTAGAGAAGGAGATACTTATTAAATTTCAGGTAACAATTTCCGAAACATTATGTTTTCATGTTTTAAAAAGATTAGAAAAAGTGTCAAAGGTCAGAGGTGATAGAGAGACAGATACAGTAGAGCAAGAAAGAGCCAAAAAGTATTTTACCGTATATAAAATGCCATCTTGGCCAGTGTGTGGGCAGCAGACAGCGACCTGTGGCAAGTCAGTCAGTCCCATGGGACAGCTCATATGTCATTGTCATCTGTGACGCAACTCAATCCACATACATGGACTGATATGCACAGGGCCAGGGCCAACTACATCTTATAATTATGCAGGCACTGGGAGAAATCTGCCCTATGTATGTCCATGCCCAGGCCGTCATTGTAAATAATATTTTTTCTTAACTGACCTGGTAAAATAAAAGTAAAATATGATAAATACATAATTGACAATATACAGCATCTGGGGTATTTTGTTTTTGTCTCTCAGAGCACAGCATTACTAATCCACTGGTCAAACAACAGCCTCTCCCATGAAAATGAGAGGTCCTGATCCATAGGGGCCAGCGAGATGGAGGGCTGGGTGGAGGGATGAAGCGTTGTGATTAAGATGGTATTAATGTGTCCATGGGAGCTGCTGGAAGGCTTTAATCAGTGTCTGCACTGCGGTTAATCCCCTAGCCTGCCTTTAAGATGGGGCTAACACTGTGGTCCTCCCTCTCCTCTCCTCCCTCTCTTCATCCTCCTCCTCTTTCTCTCCTCTTCTCACCTCCTGGGTCGCAGCGTCACATACAATGTAGGGAGAAAAGAGGGAGAGAGAGAGGGGAAGAGAGAAAAAGAGAGAAAGGAGGGGAGGAGAGAGAAAGAGAAGGGGAGAGAAAGAGGAGGGGGGAGAGAGAGACAGAGGGGGAGAGGAGAGAAAGAGGAGGGCAGGAAAGGATAGAGAAAGAGGGAGGAGAGAGAAAGAGGTGGGAAGAGAGAGAAAGAGGTGGGAAGAAAGAGGAGGGGAGAGAAAGAGGAGGGCAGGAAAGGATAGAGAAAGAGGGAGGGGAGAGAAAGGAGTGCATAGGTGGTAGAGGTGGAACGGGTCCTGAAACTGAGACGGCTGGGACCGAGGGGAGCAGCTGGGGAGAGAAAGAAAGAGGGATAGACCCAGGGAGGAAGAGATTTGGGGAAAAGAAAGAGGCAAACAATAAAGGAACAGGGGAGACAGGACGGGGTTGGCTTGGGGGAGGAGAGGGGGGGGGGGGGAAATACTAATTAAAGAGATGTCGGGTAAGACCAGACACAGAAGTAAACTCCCATCTATAGTGTCAAACATAATATGTCATGAACTTGACTTGATACCACTAAGCTCTACCTTGCACAACTGCACATGATAGTACGTCACCAGACACAACTCTACAACAGCACTTCTGTTTTCACCACCAAAACAACATTCACTGGACAAGAGTAAACATGTGCCACTAGCCAAACCCCCTTGTACAGAAACAACCATGGTCATTCCTTTAAAAACAACACCCTTTCTCCAAATACACCAAGCACAACTTAGAAAACGGGTTGTTTCGATCCTGGATGCTGATTGGTTGGTAGCAAGGAGTTATAGCACACAGGGCCTAAGAACCACCCTTAGTCTGGAGCTATCACACGATAATCACTGGGTTCTCATACCTTGTTGCTTAAATGTACAGTACTCCTGCCCACATGGAGAGACACAGAATTATTTCCGTGGGGCTAGTTTGAAAAATAAGGGAAAACAGGTTAAATGGAACAATGGTGCCAAAAGAAACTGCAAGAAAGAGAGTTGGTATGTGGTATGGGGGGGGGGGGGGGGGGGGGGGTTGAACGAGAGAAAGAGAGCAGATCGGCGGACTTAATACGTATGTGAGTGGATATAAAAGGTGATATTGTGAGGTTGGGATGAGGGGGTGGGGTCCTACCCCTCCCAGAGCTGTGTGAGAAGTACTAGAGTGTCGGAGTTAAAGAGCTTCTAATGGGCTCTGGGTGCTGTCCTGTTTATCCTGGCCCCCCTCCTCACGCCCACTGCTTTGTGGAAGTTGCCTGGCTTTGAGGCTCCCACAATGGGGCGAGCGGAGGGACAGATGGGGGTCTCTTTGGAAGAGCCAGGGCACAAAAAGAAGGCAAGGTAGGAGGGCCCGGAGCAGAGAGAGCATCTGAGAGAGTTGACGTCTAGCAGCACGCACTGCTGCCATCAGAAGCATGGCGGGAGAGAAAGAGAGATGGAGAGATGGAGGTGAAAGAGAAAAGGAGAAAAGTGACAAAGGAAGTTTTTCTCTCCTTTCAGATATTATGCGAGGAGTCACGTAGCGTAGGCCGAGCCGAGTGTTTCCTTGGTCTGCTTGTGTCAGCTTTGTGAAGTAAGTCCAGTTTCGTCCTGTCCAGACCAGAGATGTCATGGGGGTCATGGACCTGTCCTCCAGGGTCAAGACCACTGTGTCCTTTGAGCTTTGTTGTTACATTCCCTGTTGATTCTGTGGCCAATCAATGTTGGTCGCTGATAAATATTCTAAAAGGCTGGGTGAGCTTTCTTGAGGCCCTTTGCTCCACTTTAGTTGGAGCTAAAAGGAATAAATAAAGTTACTTTGAGAGAGAGAACATTCAAAGGGTGAGTTAAGTTATACCCTGAACATACGTGATTAATTTGTAGTGTTTTGTAAGTGAAACCAGAGCTGTTTGGGAGCTGTGCACCAGGGGACCTAAAGTGATGGATGAAGAAGGAGGAATGGAGGAGGAGATGTAGGGTGGAGGAGAGGTATTGAGAAAGGGATGGAGTAGGAGATGAGGTGCAGGGGAGAGCAGAGGGAGGGACTGGGCACAGGAGCAACAGATGGGGTGTAATTTGGAGCTCAGCTCGGGTTGTAAACTTTCTGTTGGGAACATCTGTCCGTCTGTCCATCTGCCACCCAATTTCACAACACTGTTTACATACAGGAGAACACTAGTTTGTTTGTTTAGTAGAGACTCCTCAATTAGAGGGGAAGTAGTAACTTTAAAACTCAGTTGTAAAGACTAGCGATCATATAATAACTGAATCGACTGTTGTGGAAACCCACTGGGCACACCAAGTGTCACGTTCCTGACCTATTTTTATGTTATTTTGATTATGTTTAGTTGGTCAGGGCGTGAGTTGGGGTGGGCATTGTATGTTGTGTGTGTTTGGTTAGTCCATGGGTGTTGTATGTGTATGGGATAGTGTTTGTTAGGTTGTCTAGTTATGTCTATGGCTGCCTAGATTGGGTCTCAATCAGAGACAGCTGTCATTCATTTGTCTCTGATTGGGAGCCAGATTTAAGGTAGCCATAGGCAGTAGGCTTTTGTGGGTGTTTGTTTCCTGTGTTAGTGTTTGGGCCACACAGGACTGTTTGAGGTTAGTCACGTTTGTTGTTTTGTATTTTGTAGTGTTTTCTTGTGTTTTACATTAAACATGTACAATTACCAATCCGCATCTTGGTCCGATCCATGCTCCTCCTCGTCTGAGGAGGAGAACGACATTGACAACCTTTACAGAAACACCCACCACAACAGGACCAAGCGGATTGGAGCCGGAGGAAAGGAACTAAAGCAATGGAGAGAAGAGGAATGGAGTTGGGAACAAATATTCAACGGAGAAGGACCCTGGGCTAAGGTTGGTGTGAATCGCCGCTCTCGGGAGGTGAAGAAGGCAGCCACAGCCCAGGAGCGGTGGACTGAGGAGGCAGCACGTATGAGAGGCTGGAAGCCCGAGAGGCTCACCCAAGAATTTCTTGGGGGGGGGCTAAAGGGGAGTGTGGCGAAGCCGGGTTGGATACCTGAGCCAACTCCCCGGGCTTGCCGTGGAGTAAGAGGGCGTCGTACTGGTCAGACACCGTGTTATGCGGTAAAGCGCACGGTGTCCCCAGTACGCGTGCTTAGCCCAGTGCGGGCTATTCCACCTTGCCGCACTGGGAGGGCTAGGTTGGGCATCGAGCCGAGTGCCATGAAGCCGGCCCAACGTATCTGGTCTCCAGTACGTCTCCTCGGGCCGGCGTACATGGCACCAGCCTTACAGGTGGTGTCCCCGGTTCGCCTGCATAGGCCAGTGCGGGCTATTCCACCTCGCCGCACTGGTAGGGCTACGGGGACCATTCAACCTGGTAGGGTTGGGGAGGCTCGGTGCTCAAGAGCACGTGTCCTCCTTCACGGTCCGGTATATCCGGCGCCACCTTCCCACCCCAGCTCAGTACCACCAGTGCCTACACCACGCACCAGGCTTCCAGTGCATCTCCAGAGCCCTGTTCCTCTTCCACGCACTCTCCCTATGGTGCGGGTCTCCAGCCCGGTGCCTCCAGTTCCGGTACCACGCACCAGGCCTGGAGTGCGCCACGAGAGTCCAGTGTGCCCAGTTCCTGTTCCCCGCACTCGCTCTGAGGTGCGTGCCCACGGCCCGGTGCCTCCAGTTCCGGTACCACGCACCAGGCCTATAGTGCGTCTCAGCCGGCCAGAGTCTGCCGTCTGCCTAGCGCCAGAGCCGTCCTGCCATGACCAGCCAGAGCCGTCCTGCCATGACCAGCCAGAGCCGTCCTGCCATGACCAGCCAGAGCCGTCCTGCCATGACCTGCCGGAGCCGTCCAGCCAGGACCTGCCGGAGCCGTCCAGCCAGGACCTGCCGGAGCCGTCCAGCCAGGACCTGCCGGAGCCGTCCAGCCAGGACCTGCCGGAGCCCCTCAGCCCGGACCTGCCGGAGCCCCTCAGCCCGGACCTGCCGGAGTCCCTCAGCCCGGACCTGCCGGAGTCCCTCAGCCCGGACCTGCCGGAGTCCCTCAGCCCGGACCTGCCGGAGTCCCTCAGCCCGGACCTGCCGGAGTCCCTCAGCCCGGACCTGCCGGAGTCCCTCAGCCCGGACCGGTCGGAGTCCCTCAGCCCGGACCGGTCGGAGTCCCTACGCCCGGACCGGTCGGAGTCCCTACGCCCGGACCGGTCGGAGTCCCTACGCCCGGACCGGTCGGAGTCCCTACGCCCGGACCGGTCGGAGTCCCTACGCCCGGACCGGTCGGAGTCCCTACGCCCGGACCGGTCGGAGTCCCTACGCCCGGACCGGTCGGAGTCCCTCAGCCCGGACCGGTCGGAGTCCCTCAGCCCGGACCGGTCGGAGTCCCTCAGCCCGGACCGGTCGGAGTCCCTCAGCCCGGACCGGTCGGAGTCCCTCAGCCCGGACCGGTCGGAGTCCCTCAGCCCGGACCGGTCGGAGTCCCTCAGCCCGGACCGGTCGGAGTCCCTACGCCCGGACCGGTCGGAGTCCCTACGCCCGGACCGGTCGGAGTCCCTACGCCCGGACCGGTCGGAGTCCCTACGCCCGGACCGGTCGGAGTCCCTACGCCCGGACCGGTCGGAGTCCCTACGCCCGGACGTGCCGGAGTCCCTCCGCCCGGACGTGCCGGAGTCCCTCCGCCCGGACGTGCCGGAGTCCCTCCGCCCGGACGTGCCGGAGTCCCTCCGCCCGGACCTGCCGGAGTCCCTCCGCCCGGACCTGCCGGAGTCCCTCAGCCCGGACCTGCCGGAGTCCCTCAGCCCGGACCTGCCGGAGTCCCTCAGCCCGGACCTGCCGGAGTCCCTCAGCCCGGACCTGCCGGAGTCCCTCAGCCAGGACCTGCCGGAGTCCCTCAGCCAGGACCTGCCGGAGTCCCTCAGCCAGGACCTGCCGGAGTCCCTCAGCCAGGACCTGCCGGAGTCCCTCAGCCAGGACCTGCCGGAGTCCCTCAGCCAGGACCTGCCGGAGTCCCTCAGCCAGGACCTGCCGGAGTCCCTCAGCCAGGACCTGCCGGAGTCCCTCAGCCAGGACCTGCCGGAGTCCCTCAGCCAGGACCTGCCGGAGTCCCTCAGCCAGGACCTGCCGGAGTCCCTCAGCCAGGACCTGCCGGAGTCCCTCAGCCAGGACCTGCCGGAGTCCCTCAGCCAGGACCTGCCGGAGTCCCTCAGCCAGGACCTGCCGGAGTCCCTCAGCCAGGACCTGCCGGAGTCCCTCAGCCAGGACCTGCCGGAGTCCCTCAGCCAGGACCTGCCGGAGTCCCTCAGCCAGGACCTGCCAGAGTCCCTCAGCCAGGACCTGCCAGAGTCCCTCAGCCAGGACCTGCCAGAGTCCCTCAGCCAGGACCTGCCAGAGTCCCTCAGCCAGGACCTGCCGCCCCTTGTCCCGGTGCCGCCCCTTGTCCCGGTGCCGCCCCTTGTCCCGGTGCCGCCCCTTGTCCCGGTGCCGCCCCTTGTCCCGGTGCCGCCCCTTGTCCCGGTGCCGCCCCTTGTCCCGGTGCCGCCCCTTGTCCCGGTGCCGCCCCTTGTCCCGGTGCCGCCCCTTGTCCCGGTGCCGCCCCTTGTCCCGGTGCCGCCCCTTGTCCCGGTGCCGCCCCTTGTCCCGGTGCCGCCCCTTGTCCCGGTGCTGCCCCTTGTCCCGATGCTGCCCATTCAGTTAGGTGGGTTTAGTTGGAGGGTGGTCATTGGGTGGGGGATACGGAAGCGGGGAGTGACTATGGTGGTGTGGGGACAGCGTCCAGAGCCGGAGCCACCACCGTGGACAGATGCCCACCCAGACCCTCCCCTAGACTTTTGGTGGTGCGTTCGGAGTACGCACCTTGAGGGGGGGGGTTATGTCACATTCCTGACCTATTTTTATGTTATTTTGATTATGTTTAGTTGGTCAGGGCGTGAGTTGGGGTGGGCATTGTATGTTGTGTGTGTTTGGTTAGTCCATGGGTGTTGTATGTGTATGGGATAGTGTTTGTTAGGTTGTCTAGTTATGTCTATGGCTGCCTAGATTGGGTCTCAATCAGAGACAGCTGTCATTCATTTGTCTCTGATTGGGAGCCAGATTTAAGGTAGCCATAGGCAGTAGGCTTTTGTGGGTGTTTGTTTCCTGTGTTAGTGTTTGGGCCACACAGGACTGTTTGAGGTTAGTCACGTTTGTTGTTTTGTATTTTGTAGTGTTTTCTTGTGTTTTACATTAAACATGTACAATTACCAATCCGCATCTTGGTCCGATCCATGCTCCTCCTCGTCTGAGGAGGAGAACGACATTGACAACCTTTACACCAAGTCATTTCATCATGGATAATTGGGTAATATTTGGTTGAGACCATGGTTGATCAATGAGATTACACCCTTTATTAAACCCACTCAAAAAGCCTGCCAAATGTTAGTTGAATTTCCACTGTGTTATCACGATGCTTTCAACCATCTAAAAGTACAACCAAAGTTCAACTGCGAATACAATGTCAGATATTGTGTGCTTCGTTCAATAGCAGAACCAAATGACCTGAATTGCAGTTGAGATTACATTACAAGTACATGGTGCAAGTGATCAATGCTGCTCGATTGTGAAGATCTCCACAGACCTGAGACAAACTATGTATGCTATCTTGAACATGCAAACGTTATATGATGACATACGAAGACATTTATAGTTACAGTAAACAAAACATTTGACCATGGATGTGCTACTCGTTTTAATGTTGAATGTTTACATTAGTTTGTAAATTAGTCTTAACGTTAGGCTATTTACTGTCTTCCTAAAGTAATATTGAATTGTGTTTGGTTGACAAGGCAACCAAATATCAACATTTTAAAGGAGATGTATCTACGGCTTGTATAGTTCCATCAGCCACTGGCTCAATCCTATTATTTAATGTTTATTTTTGGTTGAGTTGGAGATGTGAATCCAACAGATCATTTGTTAACTTGTCGATAAGTTAATAGGTTATTTATTCTATTTTAAAAGTGATATTGAATTGTGTTTGGTTGTCTACACAACCAATTATCAGCATTTGAAGGTGATGTATCTTCTGCTTGGACAGTTCCATCTGTGCCACTGACTTAGTCTGGCTTCAATTCCAGTATTTAATTCCAGTTTCCTTCTACAAATGAATAGTTAATAGGGTGGATTCACCTCTCCATCTCAACCAAAAATCTCAGTTAACCTTGTTGTAGTCTTAGCATTCTGTTTACTCCCCTTGACCAGCCTTCACTAAACCCCTCAAATAAAGCAGCTTAATTGAATTTTAAACCCCAAATCTATTTTGCATGAAGAAACAACCTTTCATTCATCACAAGCTTTGTGAATATCTGGGTTTTCCCTCTTCACAATGCAGAAAGACTGCATTTAATCAGTGAGCATCACTCGTTTTTATTACAACACGTGTCATAATTGTTTTCTTTACTAAAGTAGAGGTTTATTATTATTATTATCATTATTGCTAAAGGTACTGCATGGTGTAAACATACTTTTTTTAGGAAGGGATAGCACTTGTATAGCCTAAGAAAGTAGCAGAAATGTGCAGAAATTAGTTTTGAATGCATTTTATTGAAGGGAAACAATAACAGTCTTGAACTTTTTTGGCTTCATAGTGATATATTCTTATATACTGTACAATGAGGAATTCAACTACAAAAAACTAGTCTTCTCCCATTTTTTTAACCATTGCCCCCACCCACAAGGTGTATAAACAACAACAAAAAATAATAATAAAATAAGATAATAGATACAAAACAAAAACGTGAAGAACATAAATCAATCAACTCTAATTAGCACATGTAGGACAGTATGCAAGTGTGTGTGCATGGACTTTTCAGATGTATTTCTCACATACGCAGCACATAGTATTTGTTTTAAAGTCCTTCTTTGCGGGCATAATTGGCATCTCCTCCTCTTGCCTGCCCCAGCTCCAGCCTCAGGTGGATCAGGACAAGATTCAGCCCCCTGAACAGCTTTCACAAGCGCTGCAGAGGCTGCTGTGCCGGGGAGGCGCTCCCTTCTTTGAATGTGTGGGGTTACAAGAGCCTTTCCCAGCTGCTCCAGGAACACCCTCCTCTTGTTCCGCTTATCAGGCATCTAGGTAGGGTTGATCTTGTTCCATATCATGAAGTCATTGTAGGAGGACACATCAATGATGTTATGGAAGATGACCAGGGGCCAGTGGGCAGTCATCCTCCTACAGCTGTAAGTTCCGATCACCTTGTCCAGGTTGTCCACGCCTCCTTTGTTGTCGTTGTAGTCCAGGATGATGGCTGGCTTCCTGTCCTCACGATCACTGATCTCAGCCGTTTGTGCAGTGTGCTCAGGAGGACCACATTCTTGTTCCTCTTTGGGAGGTAAGAAACTAGAGTGGAGTTCATAAGATGTGAAGAAATTGTCACACGTGACATTGTGCTCCCTCAGTTCATCTGTCACATCAAGCACAACCCACATCCCCTGGTTCTTCTCCGGGCCTCCACTGGTCGGCTTCCCTGTGTAGACTTGCATCTTCCAAGCGTAGCTGGATTGTGCGTCACAGGCCACCCATCTCTTGATGTAATACTTTGCTGGCTTGCTGGGCATATACTGCCAGAAAGGACAGAGACCTTTTGACAAAAGAGATTACTATCAGTAATTAGTATCATTGCCACAGAAAACAATCACATGAATCAATGATATAACAGCAACACATAATACAATGAACAGTGAAAATCACTTACATTACAGATTTGAAAATAAAAATTTACCTCTAATGGAATCAGTTGCTCATCCACTGTTACTTCAGGCCCAGGGTTGTAGAGGTACAGTATGGTAGACGCTCCACCCACTTCTCCCAGACCTCTTTTATGGCCGTCAGTTTGTCTCTCACACGTCTTGCAGGTTTTGACTCACGCATTCTTGAGAAAGTGTGAAAGACTTTCAGTGGCATCGTGGCACGGAAAATCGCCCTTCCACTCTCTGGATCCCAGAGACAACATGCAGCTTCGCTTCGGGACCTATACACACCCGCTAAGATTAGCAGCCCTATGTAGGCACGCAGGTCAATCTCATTTATCCTTTTCCAGTTGTCTCCATATTTACAGAAACCCTCCAAATTTGTCATCTCCAGGATGATTTTTTTCGATGGCTGGTGTGATGAACATGTAGAATGTTGAGGCGATGTCCTGGGCATGGGCAACTGCATGTCTTGTGGGCCCTGGGGTCATCCTTATGACATTTTGTGCTGCCATCCTGCCCTGGTTGTCATATGGTGACAAGGACCATGTTATGTTGCTGTTTTTTGACAAAAATGTCTCTCTTTCAGCTTGGGGGATTTCTTACTCATCTGAAGATGATGCATCCTGCTCTGGTTTGTATTCTTCCCCTTCTTCTTCAGATACCTCCTCCTCTTCTAAATCATTGTTCTGTTGTTAATCTTGACCTGTTGGGAACTGAAACTTGCACTCATGGCTTCAGCAAAGAGAGAACTGAGGGGACTATCATCTGCAGCACCTTTATAGACCCTGACTGCATTACCCATTAGTAAACAATGCTTTCAATAAATGTTTACTTTGTCTGAAATGTTGTTTATTTTGTCTGAAATGGTTTTTATTTTGTCTGTGAACTTGAGTTATGCATGGGGTCGTGGGGTCGTTGGGGTCGTGGGGTCGTGGAGGGGAGATGCTGCACATGCTGCACAAGAAAGTCTTAGTTTTGTCTGAGTTCAATCATTAGCACACATAATCTCCATTTCTCATTGTGTGTGTGTGTGTGTGTGTGTGTGTCTTTGTGGTTTTTGTGGTGTGTAAATTATTTTATAACTGCCGGGTCAAAAATGACCCTAAGACAATCTTTGTACTCTGGTGGTGTACAGCTTTCATGGAAATATGAACAAAGGCGATGTTTCACTTTTTTCTAATGTTGGGGTCCCTCTAGAAAAAGTCATACAATTTTAAGTTGAAAAAATATAATTTAGGGGTTTTCTCTGCTGTTAAACAGAGTGGCGGGTCATTTTTTACCCTTAAGACAACACAAGGGTTAAATAATAGGACCACATCAAATCAAGCCAAACTTTAAATGCACTTGAAATAAAGTTAGATTTAATTTAGTCCTATTCTTTAAAAACTTAGATTTTTGGTTGAGATGGAGAAGTGAATCCAACATATCAATTATTAATTTGTAGACAAACCGGAATTGATGAAACTATCCAAGCAGAAGATACAATACATCTCCTTCAAATGTTGATATTTGGTTGTGTTGACAACCAAACACAATTCAATATCACTAAATATGTTTACATTTGAAATCAACCAAAGCTTGAAACCCTATGCCTAGTTTAGTGTCTATTTTTAGTTGAACCCTGGGTTAAATTGAAACAACAGCTGTTGTAAATGCTATACAGGCCTAAATAGTCTCATTGATGATATATGAATGATAAAGTATGGTCACATTTCATTTGCTCTGTTAAATTTACCTTTTGGAATTACTTTGACAGCAAGAGTGAATCTATTTCATTTTTAAGTGGTCTCTCAGCAATCATTCTCACAAAAGCACATTGGTAATAGCCAGTGACAAATATCATAGGTAAGCGGGGTTGGTTGTGGTTAAAACCCTGGGTAAGACACCAAATGGTAGCTGTAGATAGATACATTCTTCAGTAGGAGGTGCTGACCAGCCTGTAGTTTTTTTCTGATAGTGGATACAATGTTGAAGATCTGACATTGTTTTAAAGGTTTGCTATGTTGAAATGGTTACCATGATGACATAATCCTGTGGTTGAAATTTCATCCTCAAAACAACAGTTGATGACTTTTTTCAAATCCAATGTATTTTCTATGTATGAGTCCATGTCACAATATGTTGACAAATTACGTTGAAACAATGTTGATTCAACCAGTTTGTGCCCAGTGGGAAGTGCTTTTCTGTCCATATATATTTTTTAAAGTCATTCACTACGAAGTTGCATTTTGCCTATTAGAATTGGTTGTGAATATAGCCAAATGATTGGGAATACACAGACATAATTTCCTTGAACCTCTCCCGCTTACAGTGGAATTGATGTGAATTTTCGGAGATAAGCTCACATCTGTTAAACAGATCACAACAGTCATCGTCTCTCGCCGTTTTCTGAACCACCGAATGAATAGCTGGATTGGCATCATAATTTAAATTGATAATTTAAACCATGATTAAGGTTACGTTATATATTATGTAAGATCTCTATGATCTATACCAGGGGTTCTCAACTCTTACCCTATGAGGTCCAGAGCCTGCTGGTTTTCTGTTCTACCTGATAACTCATTGTGCAGTCATTAATTAATAGTTCCTGGTGTCCCAGGTCTAAATCAGTGGAACTGGCTTCGAGGTCCAGAGTCGAGTTTGAGGGATCTATGCATTTATTCAAATTCCTAACTTCTCTCACCTATGGGCAATAAGTACTGGTTGAGCAATACTGACATCTAGTTGTATGGACAGGTAACAGTGGTGAGTGCCACGGCTCAAATGAGCAACCAGAGCCATACCCTAAAATAGTGTATAAGAGATCATACAAAAGTTTTTGCTGTCACTCTTATGTGGATGATGTTCAAAATATGTGTTAATAAGGAGCAGACAGATGCTGCACTTGATGAATTTATGAAATTGCTTCTTCCGATTATTGATAAACATGCAGCTGTTACAACTGTTAAGGCTCCACATCTGACTGTCTCACTTATTGCAAACTGAGAAATTATGTGACTAAACTCCACAAAAAGAAGACAAAACTTAATTAATATTATGAAGCCAAGATCAATGATAGAATGAATGACATACATTTTTGGGGCAGTAATTTAAATGAAATGATGGGCAGAAAGACATTCAACACCGTCTTTCATCTAATCAAATGGCTTATTCATCAAAAAAAACATTTAATGATTACTTCATTGGCAAAGTGGGCAAACTTAGGCAGGAAATGCCAACAACGAACAGTGAGCCATAGTCCTTATGCATTAAAAAAAACAAATAATGAAAGAAAAGCACTAAGTTAGAATTTTGGAAAGTTAGTGTGGGAGAGGTGGAAAAATGATTGGTATCGATCAATAATGACAAACCTGGCATTGACAACTTAGATGGAAAGCTACTGAGGATGGTACAGTGGCTTGCGAAAGTATTCACCACCCTTGGCATTTTTACTATTTTGTTGCCTTAAAACGTGGAATTAAAATAGATTTTTTTGGGGGGGGGGGTTGTATCATTTGATTTACACAACATGCCTACCACTTTGAAGATGCAAAATATTTTTTATTGTGAAGCAAACAAGAAATAAGACAAAAAAGCAGAACACTTGAGAGTGCATAAGTATTCACCCTCCCAAAGTCAATACTTTGTAGAGCCACCTTTTGCATCAATTACAGCTGCAAGTCTCTTGGGGTATGTCTCTATAAGCTTGGCACATCTAGCCACTGGGATTTTGGCCCATTCTTCAAGGCAAAACTGCTCCAGCTCCTTCAAGTTGGATGGGTTCCGTTGGTGTACAGCAATCTTTAAGTCATACCACAGATTCTCAATTGGATTGAGGTCTGGGCTTTGATTAGGCCATTCCAAGACATTTAAATGTTTCCCCTTAAACCACTTGAGTGTTGTTTTAGCAGTATGCTTAGGGTCATTGTCCTGCTGGAAGGTGAACTTCCGTCCCAGTCTCAAGTCCCTGGATGACTGAAACAGGTTTCCCTCAAGAATTTCACTGTATTTAGCACCATCCATCATTCCTTCAATTCTGACCAGTTTCCCAGTCCCTGCCGATGAAAAACATCCCCACAGCATGCTCTGACCACCATGCTTCACTGTGGGGATGGTGTTCTCGCGGTGATGGGAGGTGTTGGGTTTGCGCCAGACATAGAGTTTTCCTTGATGGCCAAAAAGCTCAATTTTAGTCTCATCTGACCAGAGTACCTTCTTCCAAATGTTTGGGGAGTCTCCCACATGCCTTTTGGTGAACACCAAACGTGTTTGCTTATTTTTTTCTTTAAGCAATGGCTTTCTCTGGCCACGCTTCCCTAAAGCCCAGCTCTGTGGAGTGTACGGCTTAAAGTGATCTTATGGACAGGTACTCCAATCTCCGCTGTGGAGCTTTGCAGCTCCTTCGGGGTTATCCTTGGTCTCTTTGTTGCCTCTCTGATTAATGCCCTCCATGCCTGGTCCCTGAGGTTTGGTGGGTGGCCCTCTCTTGGCATGTTTGTTGTGGTGTCATATTCTTTCCATTCTTTAATAATGGATTTAATGGTGCTCCGTGGGATGTTCAAAGTTTTCAATATTTTTTATATCCCAACCCTGATCTGTACTTCTCCACAACTTTGTCCCTGACCTGTTTGGAGAGCTCTTTGGTCTTGATGGTGCCAGTTGCTTGGTGGTCCCCCTTGCTTAGTGGTGTTGCAGACTGGGGCCTTTCAGAACAGGTGTATATATACTAAGATCATGTGACAGATCATGTGACACTTAGAATGCACACAGGTGGACTTTATTTAACTAATTATGTGACTTCTGAAGGTAATTGGTTGCACCAGATCTTATTTAGGGGCCTCATAGCAAAGGGGTGAATACATATGCACGACCAAATACAATGCTATTTTTCTGTAAAGAAAATTAAGAAGGGCACTCAACATGTACTACACTGACACAAGTGACTGATGATTGGTTGAAAGATAATAATAAGATTGTGGGAGCTGTACTGTTAGATTTCAGTGCAGCCTTTGATATTATTGACCATAACCTGTCGTTGAGAAAACGTATGTGTTATGGCTTATCTAATAGAACTCAGAGGGTTTTCTTCAATGGAAGCTCCTCTAATGTCAAACATGTAATGGGTGGTGTGCCGCATGGCAGCTCTCTAGGCCCTCTACTCTTTTCTATTTTTAGCAATGACCTGCCACTGGCATTAAAGAAAGCATGTGTGTCCATGTATGCTGATGATTCAACCATATACGCATCAGCAGCCATAGGTAATGAAGTCAGTTTTGCAGTCAGCTTTGGAATGGGTGGCCAGTAATAAACTGGTCCTGAACGTCTCTAAAAGCATTGTATTTGGTACAAATGATTCCCTAAATTCTAGACCTCAGCTGAATCTGGTAAGGAATGGTGTGGCTATTGAGGAGACTAAATTACTTGGTGTTACCTTAGATGGTAAACTGTCATGGTCAAAACATATAGATTCAATGATTGTAAAGATGGGGAGAGGTATGTCCATAATAAAGAGATGCTCTGCTTTTTTGACACCACACTCCACAAAACAAGTCCTGCAGGGTCTAGTTTTATCTTTATTATTTTCCAGTCATATGGTCAAGTGCTGCAAAGAAAGACCTAGTTAAGCTGCAGCTGGCCCAGAACAGAATGGCACGTCTTGCTCTTCATTGTAATCAGAGGGCTAATATTAATACTATGCTTGCCAGTCATTCTTGCCTAAGAGTTGAGGAAAGACTGACTGCATCGCTTCTTGTTTTTATAAGAAACATTAATGTGTTGGAAATTCCAAATTGTTTCTAACACAGCTCTGACAAAAAATGTACTCCACCTGTCACGCCCTGACCGTAGAGAGCTTTTTATGTCTCTATTTTGGTTTGGTCAGGGTGTGATTTGGGTGGGCATTCTATGTTCATTTTTCTATGATTTGTATTTCTTGGTGTTTGGCCGGGTGTGGTTCTCAATCAGAGGCAGCTGTCTATCGTTGTCTCTGATTGAGAACCATACTTAGGTAGCCTTTTTTCCCACCTGTATTTGTGGGTAGTTGTCCATGTATAGTTGCCTGTGAGCACTACGTTGGCGTCACGTTTTCGTTTTGATGTTTATTGTTTGGTTGGCGACATCTTATAATAAAGAAGTATGTACGCTCACCACGCTGCACCTTGGTCTACTGTTTCCACCTTAGATGATCGTGACGCCACCCGACATGCCACCAGGGGTCTTTTCACAGTCCCCAGGTCCAGAACAAACTCAAGGAAACAGTACAGTATTATACAGAGCCATGAGTGCATGGAAATCCCTTCGATCTCATATAGCGCAAGTGAACAGCAAACCTGGTTTAAAAAAAACAAATAAAGCAACACCTCACGGCACAACGCCTCTCCTCCATGTGTCCTACTTGTTGTGTGTATGTACTGCCATCTATGTGTAACTAATAGATACATGCACACTACATGTTAATGCTTTTAAATATATGTAAATTGTAAATTATTTTGTCTGTAATCTCTTTTTCGTGGTGTCGCACCCCAGTAAGACTAGCCGTCGCCAAAACCTTCACAACTTGCAGGATCGCAGTCAGCTCCATGGGTCGTAATTCATAAGGTGCTTCCATGTGTCATATAAAATAACCTTTTAGTAAATTAATTTATATTGGAATTCTACAAACATATACTCTTTTTTTTCAAATTTCTCGAAATATTAGACTTCAAGAGTTTAATGTTCCATTTATATTACATTATTACAGGTGGCCCGAACACCTTGCTGTACATAAAATGATTGATTATTACCATATTCATGTTTGACATATGATCTGCTTCTCCAATGGAATAATACCCAGCCACTGTCAGGATGAATAATCCACACAGGGTGAACTTTGTTTTTGAGAGCATCTAAATCTGGCAAAAATCTGTTTGGTTTGACACAATGCCTTTTCACACCTCCAGTATGCCTGTATGTGTGTGTGAGAGAGAAAGAGAGAGAGAGAGAGAGAGAGGAGGAGAAGAGAAAAAGAGAGAGTGTGTGTGCGAGCGTGCGTGCGTCCATGTGTGTATGAGAGAGTTGCAAGTGTGTGTGTGCATGTACATGCAAGCATAGGAGAAACAAAAACAGAGAAAGACACACAGGTACAGAGAGAGAGCCACAGAAACAGAGAGAGAGCCACAGAAACAGAGAGAGAGCCACAGAAACACACAGAGAGAGAGACACAGAAACAGAGAGAGATATTGTTGAATGCATGGTTATTTTGACCCTTGGTTATTGTTGTTACTGTTGTCCCGTTGACAATTTTGACTCTCATCTTTATATTGTAAATATCCAAAATAAGCTTTGGCAATATGTACATTGTTATGTCATGCCAAGAAAGCGAATTGAATTGAATTGAATAGAATAGAATAGAATAGAATAGAATAGAGAGAGAGAGAGAGAGAGAGAGAGAGAGAGAGAGAGAGAGAGAGAGAGAGAGAGAGAGAGAGAGAGAGAGAGAGAGATTTTAACCACTTCTGGCAGAATTGGAAAACACTAAACAAACAACAACATGAAGTTATCTATCCAAAATGGAGATGTATGGGTAAACCACTTTTCCAAACTTTTTGGCCTTATAACAAAGAAAAAAATGCAAAAACATAAACATGATCAAAATAGAAAACTATTAAAGACTACCAGAACCCACTGGATTCTCCAACTACATTGAATGAACTACAGGACAAAATACAAACCCTCCAACCAAAAAAGGCCTGTGGTGTTGATGGTATTGTCGATGAAATGCTAAAATATAAAGACAACAAATTCCAATTGGCTATACTTAAAATCTTTAACATCATCCTTAGCTCTGGCATCTTCCCCAATATTTTGAACCTGATCACCCCAATCCACAAAAGTGGAGACAAATTTTACCCCAATAACTACTGTGGGATATGCGTCAACAGCAACCTTGGGAAAATCCTCTACTGTATCATTAACAGCAGACTCGTACATTTCCACAGTGAAAACAATGTACTGAGAAAATGTCAAATTGGCTTTTTACCAAATTACAGTACGACATACCACGTATTCACCCTGCACACCCTAATTGACTAAAAAAAAGTTCTCATGCTTTGTTGATTTCAAAAAAGCATTTGACTCAATTTGCCATGAGGGTCTGCTATACAAATTGATGGAAAGTATTGTTGGGGGAAAAACATACAACATTATAAAATCCAGGTACACAAACAAGTGTGCTGTTAAAATTGGCAAAAAAACACACACATTTCTTTCCACAGGGCCGTGGGGTGAGACAGGGATGCAGCTTAAGCCCCACCCTCTTCAACATATATATATCAACAAATTGGCGAGGGCACTAGAACAGTCTGCAGCACCCGGCCTCAAACTACTAGAATCTGAAGTCAAATGTCTACTGTTTGCTGATGATCTGGTGCTTCTGTCACCAACCAAGTAGGGCCTGACAGCATCTAGATATTCTGCACAGATTCTGTCAGACCTGAGCCCTGACAGTAAATCTCAGTAAGACAAAAATAATAGTGTTCCAAAAAAAGGTCCAGTCGCCAGGACTACAAATACAAATTCTATCTAGACACCATTGCCCTAGAGCACACAAAAAACTATGCATAACTCAGCCTAAACATCAGCGCCACAGGTAACTTCCACAAAGCTGTGAACGAGCTGATAGTCAAGGCAAGAAGGGCCTTCTATGCCATCAAAAGGAACATAACACTTGACATACCAATTAGGATCTGGCTAAAAATACTTCTTATGGCTGGGGGCAGTATTGAGTAGCTTGGATGAATATGGTGCCCAGAGTAAACTGCCTGCTACTCAGGCCCAGAAGCTAAGATAGGCATATTATTAGTAGATTTGGATAGAAAACACTTTGAAGTTTCTAAAACTGTTTGAATGATATCTGTGAGTATAACAGAACTCATACGGCAGGCAAAAACCTGAGAAAAAATCCAACCAGGAAATGGGAAATCTGAGGTTTGTAGGTTTGCCTATCCAAAATACAGTGTATTTGGGGTCATATTGCACTTCATAAGGCTTCCACTAGATGTAAACAGTCTTTAGGACCTTGTTTGATGCTTCTACTGTGAATAATGAGGTCCCGTGAGAGCAACCTGCGTTCCATCACATTTCTAAAGACAAAGGAATTCTCCGGTTGAAACGTTATTGAAGATTTATGTTAAAAACATCCTAAAGATTGATTCTATACATCGTTTGACATGTTTCTACAAACTGTAATGGAATTATTGACTTTTCGTCTGACCTGCGCGTCATCAATTTGGGTTTTGGAACTAAACGCGCGAACAAAAAGGAGGTATTTGGACATAAATTATGGACGTTATCGAACAAAGCAAACATTTATTGTGGAACTGGGATTCCTTGGAGTGCATTCTGATGAAGATCATCAAAGGTAAATTAATATTTATAGTACTATTTCTGACTTTGTTGACTCCACAACATGGTGGATATCTGTATGGCTTGTTTGGGCTCTGAGCGCTGTACTCAGATTATAGCATGGTGTGCTTTTTATGTAAAGTTTTTTTTAAATCTGACACAGCGGTTGCATTAAGGAGAAGTTTATCTAAAGTTCCATGTGTAATCTTTTATCAATGTTTATTATGAGTATTTCTGTAAATTGATGTGGCTCTCTAAAACATTACTGAACATAACACGCCAATGTAAACTAAGGTTTTGGATATAAATATGAACTTTATCGAACAAAACATACATGTATTGTGTAACATGAAGTCCTATGAGTGTCATCTGATGAAGATCATCAAAGGTTCGTGATTCATTTTATCTCTATTTCTGCTTTTTGTGACTCCTCTCTTTGGCTGGAAAAATGGCTGTGTTTTTCTGTGACTAGGT
Organism: Salvelinus fontinalis; assembly: GCF_029448725.1. Classification (NCBI taxonomy): domain Eukaryota; kingdom Metazoa; phylum Chordata; class Actinopteri; order Salmoniformes; family Salmonidae; genus Salvelinus; species Salvelinus fontinalis. Next base: position 11,208,778 of record NC_074672.1, on the reverse strand, counting down.
ACTGACCTAACATAATCGTTTGGTGTGCTTTCGTCGTAAAGCCTTTTTGAAATCGGATACTGTGGCTGGATTTACAACAAGTTTATCTTTAAAATGGTGTAAAAGACATGTATGTTTGAGGAATTTTAATTATTAGATTTCTGTTGTTTGAAATTGGCGCCCTGCACTTTCACTGGCTGTTGTCAAGTCAATCTCGTTAACGGGATCTCAGCCATAAGAAGTTAAAGGAAGTGATTCCCAAACTTTCCATAACAAGCCATCCCCTACAGAGAGATAACCCTGGAGAAGACTCCCCTAAGCAAGCTGGTCCTGGGGTTCTGTTCACAACCACACACAGACCCCACAGAGCCCCAGGACAGCAACACAATTAGACCCAACTAAATCATGAGAAAACAAAAAGATAATTACTTGACAGAGCAAGCTAGAATGCTATTTGGCCCTAAACATAGAGTGCACAGTGGCAGAATACCTGACCATTGTGACTGACCCAAACTTAAGGAAAGCTTTGACTATTATACAGACTCAGTGAGCATAGCCTTGCTATTGAGAAAGAGACAGAGAGAGAGACACACACAGAAACACAGAGAGAGAGAGAGAGAGAGAGAGAGAGAGAGAGAGAGAGAGAGAGAGAGCAGGCTACAGAAACAGAGAGAGAGATACACAGAAGCAGAGAGAGAGAGAGAGAGAAACAGACAGAGAGATACATAGAAATGGAGAGAGGGAGACAGAAAAAGAGAGCGAGCCACAGAAACAGAGAGAGAGAGACACAGAAACACAGAGAGAGAAAGAGACAGAAACAGAGATACACAGAAGCAGAGAGAGTCACAGAAACAGAGAGCGAGAGAAAGAAACAGAGAGAGATACACAGAAGCAGAGAGCAAGTCACAGAAACAGAGAGCAAGTCACAGAAACAGAGAGAGAGTCACAGAAACAGAGAGAGAGAGAGAGAAAGAGACACAAACAGAGTGAAATAGAGAGAGAGGGACACACACAGAAACAGAGAAAGAGACACAGAAACAGAGAGACAATACCAAAATACCAAAATATACGCTTGCTTTATCGACTTCCAAAAAGCATTTGATTCTATTTGGCGTACAGGACTGTTCTACAAAGTTATTGAAAGTGGGGGTAAAACATATGACATAATTAAATCAATGTATACTGGCAATACGTGCAGCATTAAAATTGTCAAGAAAATAACAGAATTCTTTAACCAGGGGCGGGGCCTTCGCCAGGGTTGCAATCTGAGCCCTGCACTCTTCAATATTTACATCAACGAATTGGCCACTATTCTAGAAAAATCCTCAGCCCCTGGTGTTAGTCTCCACAATTCAGAGGTTAAATGCCTACTCTTCGCAGATGACCTATGCCTGCTGTCACCCACAGCACATGGCCTACAACAGAGCCTGGACCTGCTAGAGCAGTACTGCCAGACCTGGGCCCTGGCAGTAAACCCCAAAAATACTAAAATAATGATTTTCCAGAGAAGATCCAGATCTCAGGGAATTAGACCAAAGTTCTCAATTGGTACAAAATATATAGAGTACTGCACACACTACAATTACTTAGGTTTAAAAATAAGTTGGACACCTTAATGAGGCAGTGAATGAACTGAGGGAGAAAGCACGCAGGGCATTCTACGCCATTAAAAAGCAAATTCAAATTGAAATACCGATTAAAATTTGGCTAAAACTAATTTAATATGTAATTGAACCATTTGCACTTTATGACAGCGAGGTGTGGGGTCCACTTGCAAAACAAGATTTCATCAAATGGGACAAACACCCCATTGAAACCCTGCATGCAGAGTTCTGTAAGATTCTCCTACATGTCCAGAGGAAAACTACAAACAATGCATGCAGGGCAGAATTAGGCCAATATCCACTTATAATAAAAACTCAAAAAATAGCAATTAAGTTTTGGAAACATCTAAAAATACAGTGATATCATATCACTACCAAGCCCTGCAATGCCAAGAGCTGAGCAAAGAAAAGAGTCCCCTCATCCAGCTGGTCCTGGGGCTGAGTTCACAAACCTGTTCTACTAACACACTGAAGCCTCAGGACCAGAACATCCAATCAATCAGAATAAACCTAATTACAACACAGTCAAAACAAAACTATATTGTTTATAGGGAAGCACAAGCAAAAACACAAAGCAAAATGCAGTGCTATCTGGCCCTAAATTGACAGTACACTGTGGCTAAATATTTGACCATGGTTACTGATCAAAACCTTAAAAAACCTTGACAAAGTACAGGCTCAGTGAGCACAGCCTTGAAATTGAGAAGGGTAGACACAGGAAAACCTGGCTCCCTGTAGAGGAAAGGCTGTGCAACCAGACGGAGCTGCAAAATGTCAAAGATATACAACAATTAGAGAGTGTCATTTCCCCAAATTTGAAACCCTTATTCAAGGTTTCAAAGACCTCTCTGATGAGAGTAGGCTACCAGTCCTGTTGGGGGAGGACGCAGAGAGCTGTGGGTTGGCAGCGCACTACATTGCTGCCTGCCATAATTTGAGGGACAGTGTCTGACAAACTAATCAACCTGCACATGTACTCTACTGTATGCTTATTGTTATTGTTGAACGTATGGTTATTTTGACACTTAGTTATTGTTGTTACTGTTGTCCCATTGACAATTTTGATTCTCATTTTTATTTTTATATTGTAAATATCCAAAATAAGCTTTGGCAATATATACATTGTTACGTCATGCCAATAAAGCAAATTGAATTGAATTGAAACAGAGAGAGACAGAAACAGAGAGAGAGAGAGAGAGAGAGAGAGAGAGAGAGAGAGAGAGAGAGAGAGAGAGAGAGAGAGAAACACAGAGAGAGAAACAGAGAGAAATACACAGAAGCAGAGAGAGAGAGAGAGAGAGAGACAGAAACAGAAAGAGAGAGAAACAGAGAGACAGAAACAGAGAGAGAGAAAAAGTCACAGAAGCAGAGAGAGATACACAGAAGCAGAGAGAGTCACAGAAACAGAGAGTCACAGAAACAGAGTGAGAGATACACAGGAGAAGAGAGAGTTACAGAAGCAGAGAGAGAGTCACAGAAACAGAGAGAGATACATAGAAACAGAGAGAGAGAAACAGAGAGAGATACACAGAAGCAGAGAGAGTCACAGAAACAGAGAGAGTCACAGAAACAGAGAGAGAGTCACAGAAACAGAGAGAGAGTCACAGAAACAGAGAGAGTCACAGAAACAGAGAGAGAGAGAGAATTGAAATTGAATTGAAATTTAATTGAATTGACAAAGAGACAGCGAGAGAGAGATACAGAAACAGAGAGAGAGTGAGAGAGACAGAAATAGAGAGAGAGAAACACACACTAGGAAACACAGAGCGAGAAATGTGCATAACATGTCATGCCAATGAAGCAAATTTACATTGAAATTTAATTGAGTGTCCTCAGTTTCTGTGCATGGCAGATCTGATTCTAAAATCACCACAGGAAGGAAGGAAGGAAGGAAGGAAGGAAGGAAGGAAGGAAGGAAGGAAGGAAGGAAGGAAGGAAGGAAGGAAGGAAGGAAGGAAGGAAGGAAGGAAGGAAGGAAATATCTGGGGATAAAAGAGAATGTTTATTATTCCAGATTCCAAAATAGAACATTATATTTTTAGCTTTACTGGCTGTATCAAGTCTTATTGTTACACAAATAGACACGACACACACACCCAAACCACTTCACAGTATAATTAGTGGCAGGTGTATAGGTGATGATGTGTATAATAATACATGAATACTGAGCTCACTTACACAAACAAGCATACTCACTGACTCACCCACCTGCCTTTCTGACCCATATAAAATGTGTGCTTTCTCTCTATAGCTGCGCCCCCTCCTCATTCGACTCTCCACTCCTACGCGGCTCAATCTCAACGTCACTTACATGCTCTTCTCTTCTATACAACCACCTCTCTCTGCCTGATCCACCTGCCTGTCCCCCAGGCAACTATACTCATCCCTCTCTCTCGGCCTCTTTATCTCTCTCTCTTCTCTATCCGTCTCTCACTCCCTCTCTCTAAATATATCCCTCTCTCTCCACTATCTCTCTCCACTATCTCCCTCTATTTATAGACTTCCCTCTCCATTTCTCTCTCTCTAGCTCTCTCGCCATCTCTCCCTCCCTCTTTTCCTCTCTCTCTCTCTCTTTCGCTCCCGTACACATCTGACACACTTTCTCTTTTTCTGCCTCTACTCCTCTCAGCAACCACATTAGTAACCAGTACAGGGAACAGAGTGTGAGGGCGACAGAAGTACTGTTACGAACTCCAGAAATGGCCCCTAAAAGAGAACCATCTATTAAGAAGACTCCATCGCCTGTGGCCCAGCAGCCCAGACTAGGGCCTCCTTTCCCTTGCCTCCCCTCAGCTAACCCTGCCCAGCCAAGGTCAGCTCCAGAACAGAAACCCAGGATGCTCCGACCCTCTGATTCTCCATTTGACCCCAGCACCATGGAGGTGAGTGGAGGTGCCTCCCACAGCACCCAACTCTTTGTGTGTGTGTGTGTGTGTGTGTGTGTGTGTGTGTGTGTGTGTGTGTGTGTGTGTGTGTGTGTTGTGTGTGTGTGATGTGTGTGTGTGTGTGTGTCTGTGCACAGCAATGACAGAGCTAATGTGGATCGCATTCCTAAAATCTAGATCAGTGGAAGTCTTTTTACAAAATGTATCGATACAGTGCTGAATAACTACTATGACTAATAGGGCATGCTGAAAATAGCCCAATGCTCCTATGTCATAATAGACTGGAAAGTAGGCAGAGCGATAGGCTGTTTCTTGAGATGCAAGCATTCAATCCATTTTGAAATATGCAGTTTACTACTATTGTTTTGTCCTGGGAAATGTTCGAGGCTCAAAGCATCTCAAATTATGTTTCGTCAATAGCATGATGACTCCACAAATCCTCTTCCAAATAATCTTCCTATTGTTTTATGAGAGACTAGTAGGAACCAAACTACCAGTATCATTCTGGGATAAAGATGAGTTGAGAACTAGGGCACTGCTATAGAAGCTGTCTGTGACTGACCTCCTCTGGGAGGGAGTGTGCTTATTTCTCTCCAGGAGATACTCTGCTATAACCTTGAGCCTTCCGCAGCAAACATTTACATATTCATATCCTGGGGGGGAAGGTTAGTGAAGGGAAATGAAATAAACTCGTTTTCTTTCCTTTATAAAAATGTTTGGTTAGAAATGTAAAATGTAAAAAAGACATATTTGTGTTTCATCCACATTAGGCCTGTCACTCTGTTATGAAACATCCATAGCTTTGCTCTCATCAATGCTTTGTGTGTTACTTTGCAATAGAATTAGTGGTCTGCTGCATGTCTGTGTGACGAGAGTTTATAAAGGGGTCAATATACCCATAGACTGTAAACACTCCTTGGCACTTTGTCCTCATTGATCAGAGGACTAGACAGGTTGTGGCCTAGTCAATGAGCTAGTCTCAGAACCTAAGGAATCCAACACCATTTCTAGAACAGGCCAAAATGAAACATACATTCACAGTATAATGTAGCTAGGCCTATGACAGTTTAAAAATGTTTTACCACGGATAAAAGAGGAAATTAGAAGATCTAGTTATATATCTAATAATGCTCCTGAGTGGCGCAGCAGTCTAAATTACTGCATCTCAGTGGAAGCCATCACTACAGTCCCTGGTTCGAATCCAGGCTGTATCACATCCGGCTGTGATTGGGAGTCCCATAGGGCGGCGCACAATTGACCCAGCGTCGTCCGGGTTTGGCCGGGGTAGGCCGTCATTGTAAATAAGAATTTGTTCTTCACTGACTTCCCTAGTTAAATAAAGGTTCAATTAAAAGAAATATATATATACTGTATATATATCTTTGGTTTTACCATGGAAAAGGGCCAGGGCAGGGGCCACTCTACCCTGGCATAGCACCTGTCCATGGTTATGCGCACTGCGCAGATGCAGCACAGAGGAGCTATGACAAGCAAGTAAACACTGCTGGGGCTGTGCTAGTACTAGTAGGGCTTTTCCTTGCTGACGACCCCTCACATTCCTCCAGCTCCCGACGTCTTCGACACACTCCAACAGCCACAGATATGGTGGGTTCTTCAATAACCTGTATTAACTAACTAGCTATCTATTCGAAATCCTATTCTTATTTCGGGAATTGTAGCTATGTCGAATTAGCTAACAGTTCGTTAACTTTACTAGCTAACGTTAGCCAGTTTAATTGAGCAGAACCAACTAGCAAGTTAGCGTTATCGTAGCTAATTAGCTTACTGGCTAACGTTAGTCGCTTACTCGCCAGTTTAGCAACCCTAGTTTATCGATATAAAGTGGTATACCAGTAGCTAAATCTCAATATAATTTGCCATTGTCTCCAAATGTCACCCAGATGTTAGTATTTCTCACTGACTAGTAACGTTAGCTAGCTAGTTCCTAGATAAGGGTGTGATAGAAAGTTGTCTGCCTAGCTAGCTAGCCACAGATATTTCGCAACAGGATTTTACAAAATCATAGTAGCTAGCTAACTTTATCTTTCTTTGAACAGTCTGACTTCTCAGAAGATCAAATTATGGGTGAGTTACACATTTTGCTAACTAGATTAGTTAGCTAGCTAATTTTCCCAAACTTGACCAACTTGCATGTTGCCATCCTCAACTCAGAGACAAATGCCACTTATTTTTCTTTCTTGCTTGTCTTACTTTTTCTTTACTGGCTATCATCTGCTTTATGCCTTGTCTGTCATTCCTCCTATAGTAGCAAAGTTACCACTCTTTCCTTACTGCTTGTTCTTTCCAGATTGAGTTTAACCTGGATCAAATACACGGTGAGTTACTGGCGAATGACCCTAAAATTTGGCCCCTAAGTCTTGGACCTGAATCTAACCGTGTTTAAGGCATGTTGTTGGTCTGATACAGTTGCTGAAGGCTGTGATAGCCAGTCACACCATGGATATTATGTTACAAAGTGTCACTGGTCTATTTTATGACAGACTGAGTCTTACCTGTTATTTTAGCCCATTGTGTCATGTCTGTTTCCTGTTTTTTACTGTCAGTAGAAAGTCTGTTTTATAGCTAGTTTCATCCTCGTTAGCTCAGATCCAGTATACAAGGTAGTAATAGGCTCCTGGTGTGTTTGTTAGTGCATTTCTATAGACAGGAAACCTTTTGCATACCATAGGTCATCACTCCACTTTCTGTGTTTGCATCAAACTACATACATTCCCAATTGTCCCGTTCCCATGTACCATAAAAGTTTGCATGCTATCTTAGTAGCTTGTCATCTCCCCTGGAGTGTTCCCTTTCCTTTTTTGGAGTTAGACACAGACTAGTATATGAGTCTTCTCCACTCCCTGGCTTGTTTAATCATGGTTGACAATACAGCTCTCTGTCCCTCGCTCCTCCATGACCTAATATGGTGTTGGGAAATGGAACTCAGCGGGCCATGAGGGAAGAGGGAGGTACATTCCTGAGAACAGGAAAAATTACAGCAGTGCTGTGTTTGCCTGTAGTTCTGAAGGGATATCCCATACTCTGCAGGCCAGGGTTGTGGTCAATTCCACTTCAATTCAGTCAATTTGGGAAGTATATGGACACTTAATTTAAATATACATCATTTTCAGTTTACTTCCTGATTTCACAGAATTGAACAGGAATTGGCCCCTAGTCTGATAAGTGGTCCTAGAACCGAGAGACCGCCACCAAGCGCTTACATAATTTCTCCTTCTAGGCCTTTTAGTGGCTTATGGGCCCTTTCTAGTTAGTTCGGCCAGCTTCTTTATAAGACTTTGCTACTACTAATCAACTTGTTTGTTTTAAGGAAATGTTCAGCTGAATAGTAAAAAAAAAAATTGAAACCAAATAGACTGATCTCAATAACCTATGGTTGAGATGCTTTGGCATTGTCATTGCTTCTGCACTGTCTGCTATGGATTTAGTGTTTTCTGTGCCCTACACTAACACTCAGTAGAAACCTGCATGCCTCCTTGGAAGGCTTAGATAACATCTCCCGACCTTATATTACGCAGACCTATTTAAGGTCATCAAATATTCAGATGGAAGTAAATGCACAAAAGAGATTACGACATCTGAGAACTTACCTGTGCGAAGACTCAAGTGTTGGTTACATAGGAATTCATATCAGATTTTTTCCCCCCCTTGTTGATATTTGAGTCTACGGTGTTAGCCTAATTAGGCACATTTACAAAGCTCATGGTAGTTAGTGTAGGCTGTAGCAGGTGAGCCTCTTGTGGCTGTTTAGTTTGACTTGTTTGTCATTACTTGTTAATGTGGATGCGGACTAGGCTAATTCCCTTAGTGAACTGGGTGTTGTGCCATTAAAAGGGGAACCGTTCTCATATGTGGCTACATTGGATAATGTTCCCCAGCCTTGCTTAGGTAATGTCATTCTGCTCAGGTGTTTTCTTCCCCCATCTACGCCGCTGGCCTCAATTAACCTAAACAACAGACCCCGTTATCCAGGGTAGAGTCTGATATGCGCCTTCGTGTAAAATGAGCTGGCTTCTGTCGAAAACACACGGAGAGACCCCCGTCAACGGCGCAAAATTTGCCGCCGTACCTATGCTAAAGTCTTGTTGCTTTGCTAGCTTTTGGTATTTTATTAGGGTCCCCATTAGCAGTTGCAAAAGCAGCAGCTACTCTTCCTGGGGTCCACATGAAACATAATGCAGAATGACATAATACAGAACATCATTAGACAAGGACAGAACTACATACATTTTTAAAAAGGCACACGTAGCCTACATATCAATGCATACACACAAACTGTCTAGGTCAAATAGGGGAGAAGTGTTGCTTAATCTGTTTTTTGAAACCAGGTTTGCTGTTTATTTGAGCAATATGAGATGGAAGGAAGTTCCATGCAATAAGGGCTCTATATAATACTGTACGTTTTCTTGAATTTGTTCTGGATTTGGGGGAAAGACCCCTGGTGGTATGTCTGGTGGGTGTGTGTGTCAGAGCTGTGTATAAGTTGTCTATGCAAACGATTTATGGATTTAACACATTCATGTTTCTTATTAAAATAAGTGATGCTGTCAGTCTCTCCTCAACTCTTGGCCAAGAGAGGCTGGCATGCATAGTATTAATATTAGGCCTCTGATTACAATTAAGAGCAAAACGTGCCGCTCTGTTCTGGGTCAGCTGCAGCTTAACTAGGTCTTTCCTTGCAGCACTGAACCACATGATGGACAATAATCAAGATTAGACAAAACTAGAGCCTGCAGAACTTGCTTTTTGGAGTGTTGTGTCAAAAAAGCAGAGCATCTTTTTTATTATGGCTAGACCTCTCCCCATCTTTGCAACCATTGAATCTATATGTTTTACCATGACAGTTTACAATCTAAGGTAACGCCAAGTAATTTAGTCTCCTCAACCTGTTCAACAGCCACACCATTCATTACCAGATTTAGATTTTTTTTATTTTTTTTATTTATATAGCCCTTCTTACATCAGCTGATATATCATATATCAGTGATCGGTAAGCTGCTCTGGCAGTTGATGCTTAAAGATAGAGAGGGAGATATAAGACTCCAGCTTCAGTGATTTTTGCCATTTGTTCCAGTCATTGGCAGCAGAGAACTGGAAGGAAAGGCGGCCATAGTAAGTGTTGGCTTTGGGGATGACCCGAGAAATATACCTGCTGGAGCGCGTGCTACGGGTGGGTGTTGCTATGGTGACCAGTGAGCTGACATAAGGTGGGGCTTTACCTCGCATAGACTTATAGATGACCAGGAGCCAGTGGGTTTGGCGACGAGTATGAAGCGAGGGCCAGCCAGCGAGAGCATATAGGTCGTAGTGGTGGGTAGTATTTGGGGCTTTGGTGACAAAAAAGAGGGCACTGTGATAGACTGCATCCAGTTTGCTGAGTAGAGTGTTGGAGGCTATTTAGTGAAAGACATCGCCAAAGTCGAGGATTGGTAGGATGGTCAGTTTTACGAGGGTATGTTTGGCAGCATGAGTGAAGGAGGCTTTGTTGCGAAATAGGAAGCCGATTCTAGATTTAATTTTGGATTGGAGATGCTTAATGTGAGTCTGGAAGGAGAGTCTAACCAGACACCTAGGTATTTGTAGTTGTCCACATATTCTAAGTCAGAACCGTCCAGAGTAGTGATGCTAGTCTGGCGGGAGGGTGCAGGCAGCAATCAGTTGAAGAGCATGCACTTAGTTTTACTTGCATTTAAGAGCAGTTGGAGGCAACGGAAGGAGTGCTGTGTGGCATTGAAGCTCGTTTGGAGGTTTGTTAGCACAGTGTCCAAAGAAGGGCCAGATGTATACAGAATGGTGTCGTCTGCATAGAGGTGGATCAGAGACTCACCAGCAGCAAGAGCAACATCATTGATGTATACAGTGAAGAGAGTCGGCCCGAGAATTAAACCCTGTGGCACCCCCATAGAGACTGCCAGAGGTCCGGACAACAGGCCCTCCGATTTGACACACTGAACTCTGTCAGAGAAGTAGTTGGTGAACCAGGCGAGGCAGTCATTTGAGAAGCCAAGGCTGTTGAGTCTGCCGATAAGAATGTGGTGATTGACAGTCGAAAGCCTTGGCCAGGTCGATGAAGACTGCTGCACAGTACTGTCTTTTATCGATGGCGGTTATGATATTGTTTAGGACCTTGAGCGTGGCTGAGGTGCACCCATGACCAGCTCGGAAACCAGATTGCATAGTGGAGAAGGTACGGTGGGATTCGAAATGGTCGGTGATCTGTTTAACTTGGCTTTTGGAGATTTTGGAAGGGCAGGATGGATATAGGTCTATAACAATTTGGGTCTAGAGTGTCTCCCACTTTGAAGAGGGGGATGACCGTGGCAGCTTTCCAATCTTTGGGGATCTCAGACGATACGAAAGAGAGGTTGAATAGGCTAGTAATAGGGGTTGCAACAATTGCGGTGGGTAATTTTAGAAAGAGAGGGTACAGATTGTCTAGCCCAGCTGATTTGTAGGGATCCAGATTTTACATCTCTTTTAGAACATCAGCTTTCTGGATTTGGGTGAAGGAGAAGTGGGGAGGGGGCTTGGGCAAGTTGCTGCAGGGGGTGCTGAGATGTTGGCCGGGGTATGGGTAGCCAGGTGGAAAAAATGGCCAGCCATAGAAAAATGCTTGTTGAAATTATCGATTATCGTAGATTTATTGGTGGTGACAATGTGTCCTATCCTCAGTGCAGTGGTCAGCTGGGAGGAGGTGCTCTTATTCCCATGGACTTTAGTGTCCCAAAACTTTTTGGAATTAGTGCTATAGGATTTCTGTATTATAAAGCTAGACTTAGCTTTTCTAACTGACTGAGTATATTGGTTTCTGACTTCCCTGAAAAGTTACATATCGCGGGGGCTATTCGATGCTAATGCAGAACACCACAGGATGTTTTTGTGCTGTTCAAGGGCAGTCAAGTCTGGGATGAACCAAGAGCTATATCTGTTCTTAGTTCCACATTTTTTGAACGGGGCATGCTTTTTTAAGATGGTGAGGAAAGCACTTTTAAAGAGCAACCAGGCATCCTCTTCTGACGGGATGAGATCAATATCCTTCCAGGATACCCGGGCCAGGTCGATTAGAAAGGCCTGCTCATTGAAGTGTTTTAGGGAGCGTTTGACAGTGATGAGGGGTGGTCGTTTGCCCGCGACCCATTACGCATGCAGGACATGAGGCAATAATCTTTGAGATCCTGGTTGAAGACAGCAGAGGTGTATTTAGAGGGCAAGTTGGTCAGGAGGATATTTAAGAGGGTGCACATGGTTACGGATTTAGGGTTGTACCTTGTAGGTTCCTTGATCATTTGTGTGAGATTGAGGGCATTAGCTTAGATTGTAGGATGGCCAGGGTGTTAGGCATGTCCCAGTTTAGGTCACCTAACAGTACGAACTCTGAATTGATTGTCCCCCATCGATCTTCACATATGGTGTCCAGGGCACAGCTGGGGGCTGAAGGGGGTGGCAACGGTGAGAGACATGTGGCAACGGTGGGAGACTTGTTTCTAGAAAGGTGGATTTATAAAAGTAGAAGCTCGAATTGTTCGGGCACAGACCTGGATAGTATGACAGAACTCTGCAGGCTATCTCTGCAGTAGATTGGAACTTCGCCCGCTTTGGCATTTCTATCTTGTCGGAAAATGTTATAGGTAAGGATGGAAATTTCAGGATTTTTGGTGGCCTTCCTAAGCCAGGATTCAGACACGGCTAGGACATCCGGGTTGGCGGAGTGTGCTAAAGCAGTGAATAAAACAAACATGGACACGCATGCTTTGTTTAATGCCAGTGGCAGGTCATTGGTAAAAATAGAAAAGAGTAGAGGGTCTAGAGAGCTGCCCTGCGGTACACCACACTTTACATGTTTGACATTAGAGACGCTTCCATTAAAGAAAACCATTTGAGTTCTATTAGATAGATGGCTCTGAATCCACAATATGTCAGAGGTTGAAAACCCATAGCACAACATCACAAGGATGTTGTAGCTAATTAACCTGAGTTGTAAACAACCAAGTCTCATTCTTCTACAAACAGTGATGTTATTCTCTCTTGAAATCGGAGTCCTCGAGTTTTGCTTAGGCTATAAGCCTGTGACACACAGCACAAAGCTGCATTTAAAAAAACAATGTAGCCTATTTGACTGATAAACCTTAGCTTGCAGGCAAATACATTTTAAACTACATCTTTAGTCTACTTAGCATAGGGAAGATCATAACAATTCCTATTCTGCACACGACCCACACAATTTATCTTCTTATTAAACAGATTTGCTTTCTAAGTTGACGCTTGCGGTCCATATATTTTCTCTCATTAACTCATATGCGTTCTATTTCCAGTGTGAGCACACTCGTTCACTCGCTTTAAAAAAAGAAAGCTCTTTGTTTGAATTGGGCTTTAGGCTACCCACTCCACTGTAGTTGGTGCTCTCTCATTTTACTTTCCTACGTGCCACCGTGTTGATCCCGCTGGTCAGGTGAAGGGAGACCATGATTCGTTCATTAATGGAATAAGCTGATGTTAAACAATGCCAAGTTCACTAACCTGTTATTCTAGCAAAAACTACCTGAAGTAATACACACATTATCAGTTGTTATCATATTGATTGGTGTCTTTCTCTGGCCTGTCTTACTTATCCAACCTCTCTTGCATTTCCAACTTGTTCACCATCTTCCCGTCTTGAATTTCTTTTTTTCCATCTCCTAACCATTTAACATCCCTCTCCCGCACCCAATCATTCTCTCCTCACACTCAACCATTATCTCCCTCCCACCCTCTAGAGTTTAAGGAGGCTTTCCTCCTCTTCGACAGAACCGGCGATGGGAAGATCAGTTACAGTCAGTGCGGCGACGTCATGCGGGCGTTGGGCCAGAACCCCGTCAATGCAGAGGTCCTCAAGGTCCTGGGCAACCCCAAGGCTGAGGGTGAGGGTGAGATACAATAGAATACTGTATACTAGTGTTCTATTTCATTCTGTGCCCTAAACATATCTCTCTACCAGAACTAGTTTGGACCAGGGTTCTTTGAGTTTTCACAAGCGAAGGCGTTATCTGATGCAAAAATGATCTAACCGCCTTTGACCTAGCGATCACTTGTGCTGAAAGGGTTATAATGTTTAGACCCCTGTGTTCATTCATATCATCAATTCATTAATTTCCTCCATTTCTACTTCAGAGATGAACCACAAGATGCTTGACTTTGAGCAGTTCCTGCCCATGCTGCAGGCCATCGCTAAGAATAAAGACCAGGGCTCCTTTGAGGATTTCGTTGAGGGACTGCGCGTCTTTGATAAGGAGGGCAACGGCACCGTAATGGGGGCAGAGCTGCGTCACGTCCTCACCACACTAGGTGGGTTACTGGAGCGCCATTCTTTTACTCTCATCCACATCTGAGGAAAGACATTTCATGTATTTAATGCAGAATGCAAATCCCTGAGCAAAAGGTCATCTAATTTGGAAGTTGACTCAGAAAATATAAATCCCAAATGTCGCAAAGATAATCTCTGTAATGTGACAATTAATTTTTTTAGTCAAAGCACAAACATCAGATTTCAGAAGATTACCGATTTTTAAAGTGTTTTCTTTTTAAGTTCAACACCAATGAGAACACACAACTTTTGAACATAACAGTGTAGCTATTACTTTACTAATATATGAGTTTGTCTGTCCTTCAGGGGAGAAGATGACGGAGGAGGAGGTAGAGACGCTTCTTGCCGGACACGAGGACGCTAATGGCTGTATTAACTATGAAGGTGAGCGGGAGGGAGGGGGAAACGGAGAATGAAAGATGGAGGGAGGGAGGGGAAACGGAGAATGAGGGAGGGAGGGAGGGGAAACGGAGAATTAGAGATGGAGGAGACACTGATGTGTTTTTGGGTCTGATTAGGTTAATAATGTGTTGTAAGTACCCCACCGACCTTCCACGACTTCTACTTCTAACCACAACACCCTGGTTATGCAATGATGACCGTGCATGTTTCCTTGCTGTGTGGAGAGAGGTAAAGTGCAGAAGTTGTGGCGGGGGAGGACTTCTGAGCTACAGTGTGTACAACATGAAGATATGGATGTTTTGGTGCAAAGGTTTGTTTATGCGGGGATCAATATTGATAGCGCAATCTTGCAGGTAGCCTTTAGGTTAAGAGCATTGGGACGGTAACCGAAAGGTCGCTGGTTCAAATCCCTGAGCCGACTAGGTGAAGAATCTCTGCCCTTGAGCAAGGCACTTAACCCTAATTCCTCTTAAGTCGCTCTGGATAAGAGCATCTGCTAAATGACAAGTGCCAATGTCGATGGCTGAATAAGTGGACAAGTTTGTTTTTCTATAACTTTACCGTTGAAGCAGTTGGCTAAAGAACTGGACGGAGGCGGTGAAAGTACCAGCGATTACAATCTCCCGTGTCACTGCACAATGATGTAGCTCTGCAACGTTTTGTATACAGTAACTGTTCATGGTGATGGGAGAACCAGATTGTGAATACAAACCGAATTGGTAACATGCTGTGTAACTGTTCTTCCTCCACAGCGTTTGTGCGTACCATCATGTCTGGCTGAGCGCCGGTATGAGCAGGGCAGCAGAGGGTATACTGTAGAGCCTACTTGAACAACGGGCTTCTTCTCAGGCTCTCCTGCTTTAGGCATCCCTGCAAAACATACACACAAAAGCTGTTATTTGCCTTGTAAACCCATTGTACATCTTGCAGTGGGATAGCCTGGTGAGAGAGAGCCCTGTTGTAGGGCAGTTTGGACTGGAGGTTTTGACTCGTTGGTAGACTCCCTGTTCTCTCCTGCTGCCCCCTGTCTCTCTCTCCTACCCTGAGCCTGGCTGCTACAGCAGGCCCCTCTGCATGTCTGGATATCCCCTCTGTCTGAAGAATTAGTGGAATCTCATTTGTATTCCTCGCTTCCTCTGACCTTTTCCTTCAATGCGTTTTGAGAAGGAGAAGAGGAGAGAGGAAATACAATTGATATTCACCCTATAGAGGGGTAGTTTATACATGCAGAGCACTCTAGCAGGAGTGGTTGTTGTACTCCATGTTGTGTTCGGAGCTGGGCTGGATAATGTAATTGAGCACCTTTTGCAGCAGGTTATTACCCACAATGCAATTTTCTCATTTGGGCCTCTCATCACATGAATTCCATGCTGCCACAAATAGGCAGTTTGCTTTGGAAGTCTCTCTGTGGAAGCCCCTACATGAGAATTAACACTAAATTGACCATTTGAATCAATGTGAGCATATCTTATATATTCCCCCAACTCTGACTCAACAGACCAGTCACTCCTCCCTTTTACTAACCCCAGAATTGCAGTGAATTTGCTATTTTTTGCTGGCGATATCTTCTCTCCTTGTGGACACTGATTATAGCTGAGTGCTATTGTGATCTCTGTAGACCCCCCCCCAATCTCTCTCTTCCCCCCCTGATCCGTGCCTCATAGAGAAAACAAAGATGGTTTCTCTTCTTTAACGGTCTCTTGGATCCTAGAACAGTCATCCTGGCCAAATCCGTCCACTTTGGCTGAGTAGGAGATACTGTAGAGATGATCTCTTAACCTCTGTCCTCCTCCCTCGCCCCCACTTTCCTCTACTCATGGACGTAGAGAAACAAAGGATGTACCTCCTACAACAGCATCCCTCAACAATGTTGAGGTCGAAGGGTTCATTTTCAAAACAACCAACATTGTTGCTGCATTTGGAGTGGATTTCCCCCAATTAGCTGTGAATGGGGATTCTAATGTTGTTTTTTCTCTCTCTTCCTCTTTCTTTACATCACAGAACTCGTCCGGATGGTCATGAGCGGTTGAAGATCGGGAAGAACATTCCTTCCTATTCTTCGTTTTCACCCTGTTTATGTCTGTGACACATTTCCCCTCCTTTTTGCAACTAGTTTCCAGTCCTGCCCGCTTCCTGTGCAATCTTATTATATCTTCACGTTTCTTTTTTTTTTCGAAAGTGCCTTTACATTCCCAAGTTAAGACCATTAGTGACCCAAGCTTTTTTAAAATTGTTTTAATGCGTCAGCCTGGTCCATTGAATTAAGAATAAGACCAACTTGCATGTAATTAGAAGCTTGTGTGCTGCTGGCGTGACCAGCAATAACATTCCGAGAGAGAGCACTTCATACCAACTGTTTGCGCTGTCTTGCCTGTTGCCAACTCTGTCAATGGTATGACAGTGACAGCAATGGAGTTGTCAAGACTGCACAAAAAGATCTGAGACCAGGCTAATGAAGACTTGCTTTAGCTGGGAATGTCTCCCTTCCTATCGCTGCCAGAGCTATGCAGTTAGTTAACCAATATGTATAAGAAGCCATACAATCATGACGACATAGAAATCCATGAGTGGTTCAGTGGATTTTTTTTTATTTTTTCTTCCATTTATTTGTTGCAGCGTTCCAATAAAAAAAATGCTTTTCTGAAAACATTTTATTCTTCGTTTTTTTTCTAACAAATTAAAATTGTGAGAACGTGATTTGACAGGGTGAACATAATACACCTATGAGTGTTTATTGTAAAATACTTTTTTAATAATTTTGTTTACCTGACAAATTTTTTCTTTTAATTAGTGCTCAAAAATGTGTTGCAATCTATTAAGTGGGCACAAGAGGGCAGTGCTGTGTCTGTTGCAAAAAGACCATTGTACTCGGCACATCCAAGCAACGTCTATTGTATGTTTTGTGAATGACAGGTTAGGCGGTAACCATAAACCCACAATGAAACCAAAACTAATTGAATGACTACAATTCTAACAGTCTGCTTTTTATTAAATATTGGCATAATGAGTTTGCACTGTTGGAAAAGGCATGCTCTAAATCAATGGGAATAGTTTTCACTTCATATAACATGTTTCTATAGTTACGACGTTCTCTTGTAACCAGTGTAATATAATTGTTCTAACACTCTTAAGAGAGCTTTTCTTTTACAACCACTTCAATCTCAACTTTCCTCGGCGCTGACTGAATTTTAAAAAGATAATTATTGTGTTGAGATTGTACTACAGTTTAATTGATCAGTGTGTGATCCTGTATGACAGTGTTCTGGATTGGAACATGAAACTGTATGACAGTGTTCTGGAACATTCCCAGTAGAATCCTGTATGTTATGTTGCTTAGTGTGCCAAGACCGATTCCTCTCTGGCTTCCTGACCTTTTCCTTATTCCCCTCACAACCAGTCAACTATTTCCTCTCATTAGGTACCAAGAGATCTATCGGTGTGTGTGCGTGCAAAAGATAAGGTATCATAGCACAGTGGTGAATAGGTTGTCCACTAATTACTGAGCGTACGTGCACAGGCCTGTGTTTGTGTTGGATGTAAGTGAAGTGTATTGATTATTTTAAACCTGCAATTTGTGAGCGTGTGATCCTCGTGGCTCTGCATTCGACAGGGGAACCTCTAATGGCCTGCAACCTGCCTCAAAACATCTCCACCAATTAATTTTACACTGGAATCTATCTGCCAGGACTACTGGAGAGAGCAAGCAAGGGGGCTGAGCACACACACACTTTTGCTTTCTGTATTTTTCTCACGCACACATGCACACTCTCCCTCTCACACACGCAAAGATCCACCCCACTCGCTCCCACAGGCAACAGATTCACCAAAGCCCTTTAAATCCAGGAGGCCATTAACTCTCTCCTTTAATTAAAGGTTTCCCTCTGCTCTCTGCCAATACTACAGGTACTGTAGTATTCAAGAACCAATCAAGGAGGAGGAGACATCGCCCTCTGGATGACTAAATATTTCAACAGTGAAATTGCAATAAAAAGGAGAGGGCAAAGATTACATACAAGCATAAATTAGTTCAACCTCACATTTGAAAATACTGGGGAAAAAACGTTTATCTGTCTAAGTAGGAGACATCACTGGAGAATCCCAGAGATAAATGTCTCAAATAGCCTAGTAATTACCAGACTGAATACCACTGTGTGTCGAACATGTATGTGAACTTGTGAGATCAGGCTGCTTGCGAGGCTGTCTCAATGCTAATAATAGTTATAGCTAAACTAGGATGATTATTGAAAATTAAGATGAAGATTTATCATTCAGCCACGTTCAGATTTTCGGACTCAATCGGCAGAGCACAGCTCTTGCACCACCAGGGTCATAGGGTCTGGTTCCTATTGCCGCAACCCATGACTGTAAATCGCTTTGGATAAAAGCATAGGCTAAATATACACAGTTAAATCAGTTAGAGAGTAACAATGACAGTTTGAGGTAAAATCTCCATGCATATAATTCATGTATATGTTCATTTCCCGTCATTACCAGGTTTACATATTGATTTATTCTCTGAGAAAGTGACAGAGGCATGGGACTGACTATTGATTAAAAAAAAAAAAAGCCAGTTCGATAATCTGCTTCTAATGGTGTACATTTCAACTCTAACTAATCATGCGTTTTACATGACACGTTAAGCACAGAAACAGAAATCAAGATCACCTCAAATATAATGTATTGACATGTTTTGATTTACCAGGCTCTCCATACATGTGTGGAGAGTGATGTAGCTTATTCATCCTTATCATAATTATTTAGGAAGCATTTAAATAACATCCTAGATTTACCGAAGGTTACACGTGGTTTGTTGTGACAGCTAATACGTGTTGTTACAGGTCATAAGGATGACATAATAGAGCTTCATAGAGCTTCAAATCCACATGCCTTAAATACCTGATGCTTTTAAACCAATGTTACACTTCACGTCTGTTTAGTTCTGTCAAGATAGATATCCTTGCAATTTTAAAAATAAGATATTGGGTGGATTTTGTAGAGCAGGGTGTATTATCTACAACACAAGTCAATGTATTAATGTTTCATTGTAAGGCTGTGTCTTAACTAGACATATTGGAAATCCATGGAGGAAAGGTTGGTCTGAGGCAGTGGCCAGCCGTTGGGAGTTCGATCCCAATCCTCTCTCTCTCTCTCTCTCTCACACACACAACCGCACACAGCCACCTATCTCACAGGTCACATTTCCAATTCCACACAGACAGTTCAAGCACCAAGCAGTCGCTCCAAATGAATGTCAAATCAGTTTGTGTGTGTTTGTGCATATATGTGCTGTTTATGTATCCTGTTAACACAGTAGGCTACAACACAGTCTCCAGTCCATTTACAGTTGCTGGTGAATGTCATCCCCGGTATCCAAACCAGACATGGAAGAATAGTGACGTGAACAGCAGTGTTGTTGTTATAGATATTTTAATAGCAATTCTGTATACAACTTGAAAGCAACAGCTTGTCAGGCTTTCATCCCAATGGTACAGAGAGTAGTGTTTATACACATCAGATGGTTTTACATAATACTGAAAAGTCACGCTAGCTCCCAAAGCTAACGCCTCAGGCTTTAGCTCAGTGGGCTAACACGATCTTGCATCACACACTCACAATCCGGTTTTAATAACCAGTTCGTCTCACTCCGAATGTGGAATGGGTAGAACTGATGATCTTGGTTATACTATATGTACAGTTCACAATGTAAGTAGAAGAGACACATGGAATATGCTGTATAATTCAATGTACCAAGTGTTAGTGCACCTATACTGCGCCCCATTTCCCGATAGCGATGGGATTTGGGCGTACGTGTGTTTTAGAGATGCATGTTTCCTAGAACTGCTGTAGATGTAACGTACGTTTCCCAAAACCCCACGCGGAGAAAACGTTCGCTGTCTGTCGTTGAGGCATGTGTCGATACTGATAGGATCGAAAGAAATTCAACGCTGGTCTCAGATCAGCTTTCTCAATTTAAATCTTACCTTAACGTTTGAATTATTCCACCATTCTGACGACGGATCAGCTCCTAGACAGATATTATCAACTACGGCTGCAAATATCGAGGCGTCTTATTCTAATGCTTACCCTATAATAATGCACTAAATCAAGATTTGGCACATCATTGAGCACGTTAGGCTACACATCATTAACTATATTGAGACAAATTACACACAGCACCCAACAGTAGCAAAATATAACTCAATTGACATAGGCCAATAGCCTACTGTATCAATATTTTAATGGAGTCATCTGGTTTTAATTTGAAGAATATCTTGTATACCTCGCTTGTTTGTATCAATTGCAAAGATAATTGCGACTTTATATGTGTAGTGTTTTTACGTTATCTGCGGCTGAACCATGTGATTCTATGTTTAGCGGAGAACTTCTGTGTATAAAGTTACGCTGGAGGCCAAAAAGCATCTAACGCCGCACTTGGCTTTCTATGGGTGGTCTGAGGCATGCCATAGATTACGAGCGTTTTCACGTGCAACGTTAATAACGACGGTTTTGGAAAACAGCGTGAAGGTTTTAACAATGAATTTAGACTTAAGATGATTTTGGGAAGTCGGGCCCTGTACATTTTCTGATATCCTTACTTGTACACACTCTGAAATATAAACACACAGGAGGGGTTAAGAAATTCACTTGGTCATGATGATTGCTTCAACACACAACTCTCTCATCACACACCCATAAAACCCTTCATTGTAAAATGACATGCTCACCCACTCAGTCCAGTCTTTTGTGTTTGTTGCCATTTCAGTGTGTGTGTGTACTGTATGTGTGTGTATTTTGTGTGTGTGTTTGTATTCCACTCCTCTCCTTCCGTCCTCCCCTAGCCCCATGGTGTGATGGTTATAGAAGGTCAACCATCTGTGCTTAAACAGCTGGGTTTACTTTGAATGCTGTCTTCATTTTATTTTGTTATAATTTTTTTAATGTCCTTCCTTGTTTGGTATTTTTATAACTGAAATCAATAAACAATTGATAATTAAAAATAATACTATAACAGTAAAGCAGTTCCGTCCTAGATTATGAACAACAGGGATCATACTTTACTTTGAACTTTTATTTTGAAACAGCAGGGGACTTTTATTTTGAAACAGCAGGGGCTATTATTTTTTAAACAGCTAGCTAGGGGATGTGATTGGGAACTATCCAAGTGGTCTTAACTGAACTGCCCACTGGATTAGAGGGGGGTTAAATGTAGCAAAGTTGAGAACTGTGATGGCTCTCGGAGCTAATTCCTTGGCTCTAGCTCAGTGTGCTAACCTGGTCTTGATTCAAAACACTCACGACTTTGGTCACACTCAAGATGCTGAATACATGGGTAGAACTGATTATCTTGGTTCAACTGTATGTCCAACTCACTATGTTAGTAGACGGTACATATGGCATATGATGTATATTTTTCAATGCAACCATGTGCACCTATTCTGTACATGTTGTAATATTCATATGTTCACACACACAATCAACATACTTGGTCATGATTGGCTTAATAACACTCAACACACCCATGAAACACTCCTTCATTTCAAAAACCACACACTCAGTCTGTCCTTTCATCCTATCAGTGTGTGGTGGGAGGGGAGGGGGGGTATCATGAAGCTGGGATGGTTGATCAGGGTCAGTCGGGGTAAATGAGGAACCCAGAGAAGGTGCTGTATTTGTTGGTGTTTCCTCCATGGACCTTCCCCCCATCCAGCTGTACACACACCTCGTCTCCCACGTCCAGATGCAGGATCACACTGTTGGATGCGTAGTCGTAGTTCTGGTCCGCATCCTGGGCTATGGCGCTGGCCTTCACCTGTTACACACACGCATGCACACACAGAGGGCAAGACAGAGGGACAGTTAGGGGAAGGACAGAACAGACAGAGCCAAATGGCATGGCTTGAAATACAGTTAAAACCATCAAGGTTATAGCTTTAAAATAGGCAATTGTAACAGTAACTTAATTCATGCATGTGTGTCTACGTGTCCACATGAGTAAACCCAATTAAATGTGTTAACAAACAAGTAATGATCCACTGCCTGCGGGTCAATTCAGACTGAGCTCCTTAACAGCATGCAAATGAGAAACTGTCTGACGCTCAGGCTGGGCCTGACACAGCCGATGCGCTCCAAATGGCACCCTATTCCCTGCACACATTCTGACCACAGTTATACTTGCCTTGATCAAACGCCGTGCACTATAAAGGGAATAGGTTGCCATTTGAGACGCAGCCAGCCAGTCAGTCAATACCATGCATTTTGAGCTCTGCTACTAGCACTAGGCTAGCATCATAAAGCAACAGGGCCCGGTTTCCCAAAAGCATCTTAAGGCTAAGTCCATTGTTAGAACCTTGGTAGGTGCATCGTAAAATCTTCTAGCTGTTTCCCAAAAGCATTGTTAATAACGTGGCATGTGAAAACACTCGTAATCTAACGCATTCCTCCGGCCACTCGTAGAACAGCTAAGTGCGTCGTTATGATGTTTTCTTTGCCCTTCCACTTCACTTCATACACAGAAGATCTCCGCTAAACATAGAATCACATCTCTGTCACCACTGATAACTTCAGAACAAAGTTGACTAGAAATACAAAGCTGCCAATGTCTTTCAATTGATACAAACCAGGGACTTGTAAAAAATGCTTCAAATTAAGACCGAGATGACTGCATTAAAATAAAAATACAGTAGGCTATAGGCCTATTTCAATTATATTGAAATACATTTCATGTTCAATCAAATGTGTTCTATTTTGCTACTTGTAGGCTACTGTCCGTAGGCTAATTATATTTCATGATGTATGGCCTAACATGTGCGCAATGATGTGCCAAATCTTTATTCAGTGCATTACTATATAGGGTAAGGATTAGAATCAGGCCCCCAGTGTCTGGTCTGGATCGTGAAGTCACGAGCTCTGCTGGTTGCCTACTGTGTAGCAACCTCGCGGTGCCAAAAGCCAAGGTCTGCCCAAGAAAGCCTATGTAAATTACGATCGCCAGAACAGTCAAACAAAAACATTTTGGAAGGCCGTTTTGGGTTCTAAAACGTGTTTATTATGATCAAGGTCGATCCCCACAGTAAATTATTTTAAAGTTCGCTACAAATTTAGATATTTAATTTAATAGTGATCCAGAGCATTGGGCCAGTAACCGAAAGGTTGCTGGATTGAATCCCTGAGCAGACAAGGTAAAAATCTGTCATTCTGCACCTGAGCAAGGCAGTTAACCCACTGTTCCCCGGGCGCCAAAGACGTGGATGTCGATTTAGGCAGCTCCCCGCACCTCTCTGATTCAGAGGGGTTGGGTTAAATGAGTTAAATGCGGAAGACATATTTGAGTAGAAGGCATTCAGTTGTACAACTGACTAGGTATGCCCCTTTCCCTTTCCATTCCGACTACTACATTGCCGTCACACAGGACCACGCGCTGACACAGACCAATCATGGGCCGACAGGCTTCGTGGAGGCTCTCGCCCTCATGCACGCTCTTTGCAAGTGCACCTAAGGGGGTGTGATGTGCTCATAAATTTACTCTCTCAGGCAGGAAGAAAATTACTACATTGACTATGATCCTTTGCTACTTACGGCCACTTTCACCATGATCTCTAGCAATTTTTTGGTGCCATTCAGCCCTATTCAGAAATATGGCGCCCTTAAAATTCAAATACTTCTGGTTTCATGTGCCATCGGGAGTTTTCCATAGTGTAATGACTTGTAATACCTTCCCTTGCCAAGCAGTATAGAGGGAGAGACCTTAGTAGAACTAAGTACCTTCTCCCGCCAAAACTCCTACCTCCCCTAAATTTCTGAATTAAGCAACATTTCTATTTTTGAGACTAAAAGAACCCTCATGTTGAATTCGTTTTGATGTTGTGACGTCTTTCACGGTAGAACCACATAACTATATCTATTTGTCTACACTTCTCATTTATGAGGTTTGCATCTGAATGTTGTATCAAATGAATGATTAAGTATCAGAATACTTTTGAGAAAATAGAAATGTGATTTTAGTCTTCTAAATGAGAAAATGTTTTTTCATGTAAAGTTTATCAAGTCAGTAACCACTCCCACGTGAGCACAGAGATTATGCAAAACGCAATGGAAGCCCTTTTCCCCAAAGTGTTTAAAAGGACGCGCTGAAGAATGTAAATAAAGACCAGTTACGTGCAGCACCAGCTGAATACGTTACAAATGGTTCAGAAATCTACCACTCCATAGACCATGCAGACTAAGGCGTAAAACTACAACTACAACCAAAGGACAAGAACAGAGAACATTTACATTACATTTAAGTCATTTAGCAGACGCTCTTATCCAGAGCGACTTACAAATTGGTGCATTCACCTAATGACATCCAGTGGAACAGCCACTTTACAATAGT
Source organism: Salvelinus fontinalis (assembly GCF_029448725.1). Classification (NCBI taxonomy): domain Eukaryota; kingdom Metazoa; phylum Chordata; class Actinopteri; order Salmoniformes; family Salmonidae; genus Salvelinus; species Salvelinus fontinalis. The sequence goes on along the minus strand of NC_074672.1, from coordinate 11,184,178 downwards.
GCATCTACATCTTTTAAGGGGGGGGGGGGGGGGCAGAAGGATTGCTTTATCCTATCCTAGGTATTCCTTGAAGAGGTGGGGTTTCAGGTGTCTCCGGAAGGTGGTGATTGACTCCGCTGTCCTGGCGTCGTGAGGGAGTTTGTTCCACCATTGGGGTGCCAGAGCAGCGAACAGTTTTGATTGGGCTGAGCGGGAACTGTACTTCCTCAGTGGTAGGGAGGCGAGCAGGCCAGAGGTGGATGAACGCAGTGCCCTTGTTTGGGTGTAGGGCCTGATCAGAGCCTGAAGGTACTGAGGTGCCGTTCCCCTCACAGCTCCGTAGGCAAGCACCATGGTCTTGTAGCGGATGCGAGCTTCAACTGGAAGCCAGTGGAGAGAGCGGAGGAGCGGGGTGACGTGAGAGAACTTGGGAAGGTTGAACACCAGACGGGCTGCGGCGTTCTGGATGAGTTGTAGGGGTTTGATGGCACAGGCAGGGAGCCCAGCCAACAGCGAGTTGCAGTAATCCAGACGGGAGATGACAAGTGCCTGGATTAGGACCTGCGCCGCTTCCTGTGTGAGGCAGGGTCGTACTCTGCGGATGTTGTAGAGCATGAACCTACAGGAACGGGCCACCGCCTTGATGTTAGTTGAGAACGACAGGGTGTTGTCCAGGATCACGCCAAGGTTCTTAGCGCTCTGGGAGGAGGACACAATGGAGTTGTCAACCGTGATGGCGAGATCATGGAACGGGCAGTCCTTCCCCGGGAGGAAGAGCAGCTCCGTCTTGCCGAGGTTCAGCTTGAGGTGGTGATCCGTCATCCACACTGATATGTCTGCCAGACATGCAGAGATGCGATTCGCCACCTGGTCATCAGAAGGGGGAAAGGAGAAGATTAGTTGTGTGTCGTCTGCATAGCAATGATAGGAGAGACCATGTGAGGTTATGACAGAGCCAAGTGACTTGGTGTATAGCGAGAATAGGAGAGGGCCTAGAACAGAGCCCTGGGGGACACCAGTGGTGAGAGCGCGTGGTGAGGAGACAGATTCTCGCCACGCCACCTGGTAGGAGCGACCTGTCAGGTAGGACGCAATCCAAGCGTGGGCCGCGCCGGAGATGCCCAACTCGGAGAGGGTGGAGAGGAGGATCTGATGGTTCACAGTATCGAAGGCAGCCGATAGGTCTAGAAGGATGAGAGCAGAGGAAAGAGAGTTAGCTTTAGCAGTGCGGAGCGCCTCCGTGATACAGAGAAGAGCAGTCTCAGTTGAGTGACTAGTCTTGAAACCTGACTGATTTGGATCAAGAAGGTCATTCTGAGAGAGATAGCAGGAGAGCTGGCCAAGGACGGCACGTTCAAGAGTTTTGGAGAGAAAAGAAAGAAGGGATACTGGTCTGTAGTTGTTGACATCGGAGGGATCGAGTGTAGGTTTTTTCAGAAGGGGTGCAACTCTCGCTCTCTTGAAGACGGAAGGGACGTAGCCAGCGGTCAGGGATGAGTTGATGAACGCTGGTCCCCAGGACGCTGGTCCCCACGTTGAAATGGTTACCACTCTATAGACCAAGCATACTGACGTGTAAGGCGAATGTTGCAAAATGGTTATAAACTCTGAAACTATCGATCACTACAGAAGAAGCAAATCCTAGACTTCACGTTATCAATCTGTAGATGGAAACGTACGTAGCCTAGGACGAGAACACCGACAACCTCTGAAGCATTTAAGGACATGGTGATCTCTGGTGGCCGAAGCAGAGTCGTACACCCAACATCTCCGTGACCAAAGGATTTAGACAATCAAGGACAGTTCAATCGTAAATACATAAATTGCATTCTCTTTTCTGAATGAGTGGCTATTAGATTTAAGATTTGGTATGTTCGTGAGCGTAGCTTCCCAAAGTCCAATAGAGTAACTCCTTTGTCTCCCTTCCCCCCTCCTCTCTCTGAATTCACCACCGTGTTATAACCAAACTGTCCTGTTTTGTTAGTCTTCTAGAGACTATTTACTGTATAATGTTAGTGTGTATTTGTGTATTCTGTAATTGTTTAATTAGTTCGTAAATAAATAATTGAGCCAATTTGTGTATCGCTGATTCATCAATAAAGTAGGGTTCGTGCAGACTACAAGAAATGATGACGTTCAGAATGACTGATGAGGTAATAATACATTAATAAGTGACTGTAATCGATAAGATATGAAAATATCTGAAGAGAGTTAAATACGGGAAATAGTAACTCTTTAAACAACATTTTCCCGTGGTGCCCCGACTTCTTAGTTATTTAATGTTTACATGATAAGTTTAATCACGTAATAATATTAACACCTAGAGAATTGATTAGATATACAGTCTTCACATTAATGAAAAGTCACGTCACGACTATAGGAATCCGTGGATGACGTCAGCGCTATCACTATCTACTGGTTTTAATGTCTATGGTTAGAATAAACCTCCTCAATATTTGCAGCCATAGGTTAGAATATCTTTCTAGGAGCTGATCTGTCGTCAGAATTGTGGAACAATTCTAATGTTAAAGTAAGATTTGAAATAGAGAAACCTGACCCGAGGGCAGCATTGCCTTTCTTTCGATCCTATCAGTATCAACACATTCCTCAAGGACTTGCGCACGTTCCCTCTGCATGGTGTTTTGGGAAACGTATGTTACATCTTCAGCCATTGTAGGAAAGATGCATCGTTAAAACACTCGTAAGCCTAAGTTCCATCGTTATTGGGAAACCGTACCCAGGTCAATAGCTGGTGGTGGAAGATACTGTTGCTGTTTCTGGATCTAACTACCTGAATGGATGACTTCCAACCCCATAGACTACCCATTGTCCCATGTGAACCTCTTCTTCATCTATTCTACACTAGCCAATCAGCCTTCTGCTTCATTACACATGCCTGAGTGCCCCATACACAGCTACAGCAGCTCTTTGATGACCAATAACAGTGTGTGCGTGGGGGGGGGTTAATGGACAATAAAGTACATTATCTTATAATCACAGTCTTAAAAAAAAGAGAGGAGTGAGTATATAAGATTTCTATCTCAACTCTGTAGTCATATGTCTGTCTGGCATCAGTGGCCTAACTGTCCTTGGATCTATCAGGCTCCATGTCCAGGCAGCCACGGCTCTGAGCACAGACCACTCAATCGCTGTCAGCTCTCCAGACAACCGACGCACATCTCCAAGACACCGCACCACACGACAGGCTCAGAATATGATCTGCAGCTCAACTAACATGACTCTCAATCCCACCACTGTACTGTGTCATTGATAACACTTGACTTAAGGCTGAAAGGTATAATAATGCTTTATAAGAAAAAATGGTCTCTTTGGCTGTCCCCATAGGAGAACCCTTTGAAGACCCCTTTTTGGTTGCAGGTAGAACCCTTTTGGGTTCCATGTAGAACACTTTCTACAGAAGGTTCTACATGGAACACAAAATGGTTCTCTATGGGGACAGCTGTAGAACCCTTTTGCAACCCTTTTTTCTAAGAGTGTACATACCTGGGTAATCATTAGTAAGTAAGCCTTGTCTGAGCCAGAATGGCCCATAGGGCCTTACCCCCAATCCCTCTCCTTAATGCTGAGTTTCAAGAAGAGAGGCATCGGGTCCCATTTTTAGAGTCCTTATTATGACTCAACCGGGGATTGAAGCCCAAACCTTCCAATCTCAGGACAGACACTAACAAGAGAACACTGGCCCCACATTCTGTATAAGGCATACTCAACAGAAATTTACCAGATGCTCTCATCCAGAGCAATTTACAGGATCAATTAGGGTTAAGTTCCTTGCTCAAGGGCACGATGGACATATTTTTCACCTAGTCAGCTTAGGGATTCAAACCAGCAACCTTTCAGTTACTGGCCCAACACTCTTAACCGCTAGGCTACCGGCAGATCATGCCGGCTTGTTTGTCATTTTTTTTGTTGCACCATCTATGCTCAGTGGGCAGTCAGAGGAATAGAATTATGGAAGGATAGTCCTACAGTGAGCCAGGGGAATGGAGGACGAAAGAAAAAGAACATGACAGAGACGCACCACTTAGAAAAAACATGACAGTAAAAGGATGACAAAATAAGACACGTTGGTTGACAGAGAGAGAGAGAGAAAGAAATCAGGGAATGAGAGGAGAGGAATATAGATGTGTGGGCTGAGGGACGAGGCAATAGGGAGATGGGTGGTGTGAGGGCCAGACTGAGATCACACCACAAGACAGATGTATAGACAAGACATGCAACATGTCTTGATGGCCAGAGAAGTGAACAAAGCATTAGAGAGAGAAAAAGAGAATGGGTTTAGACCAGGGCTCTCCAACCCTGTTCCTGGAGAGCTACCATCCTGTAGGTTTTTGATCCAACCTTAGTCTAGCGCACCTGATTCTAATAATTAGCTGGTTGATAAACTGAATCAGGTTAGTTACAACTGGGGTTGGAGCGAAAACCTACAGGAGTGTAGCTGTGCAGGAACAGGGTTGGAGACCCCTGGTCTAAACCATGCCAATGTCTGTTTGAGTTAAGTGAAATCAGTATACTAATTAATGAATCATGTGACGTGATTTATCCAGGGGATATTTCCCATGTTAACTCCACCTGTATGTGTCTGTGTTAGTGGTAGTTTTCCTCATTGCTGTTAGGGGACATTACATGTGGTTGGAGCTAGAGGTTATGGGGGTGACATAGTGACAGCAGTTTTTCCCCTGCCCTTGCCATCAAAAGTAATAGAGATTTAGTATTTAACGTTCCACCACGTTTGCAATGGTCTTGTCTATACTAATGCAGCTATGCTTTATAATGTGTCACAGAGGGGTAATATGTCATGCTATACTTCTTAAACGCATCATCTCCCCTAACCTCTCATTAACTTTGTGGTGGTGCTATCGTTAATCTATTCATTTATAGTCCCGCGCTGACGATCTGTACATCATCTGGAAATAATGGGCAAAGTGGTAGGGACCTCAATACAATGTGCAATATGGACATACTGCCTTCACTCCCTCTGATTGAAGCTATCCCTGGGTCTTTTTAATCTTTAATCCCGTAATCTTTTAATAGATCACCTGAAAGGTCAAGTGATTTCATACGGCCGTGTTAAAATGTCAGGCCCCTGGCCCATTTTGTAATGACCAGCACCTGTATTAACTCCAAGTGACATGGATTGCTTCCCAAATGGCATCTTATTCCCTACATAGTGCATTACTTTTGACCAGAGCCCTAATGGACTCTGGTCAAAAGAAGTGCACTACATGGGAAATAGGATGCCATTTGGGGCACAAACATGGGTAGAGCTGCTGAAATATAATATAATTAGCCTTCAGAGTACTATAACGAAGGAAGCTCTGGCTATGTACGGTGAATGGTAGAGCTGCTGAAATATAATACAATTAGCCTTCAGAGTACTATAACGAAGGAAGCTCTGGCTCTGTACGGTGTATGGTAGAGCTGCTGAAATATAATACAATTAGCCTTCAGAGTACTATAACGAAGGAAGCTCTGCCTATGTACGGTGTATGGTAGAGCTGCTGAAATATAATATAATTAGCCTTCAGAGTACTATAACGAAGGAAGCTCTGCCTATGTACGGTGTATGGTAGAGCTGCTGAAATATAATATAATTAGCCTTCAGAGTACTATAACGAAGGAAGCTCTGGCTATGTACGGTGTATGGTAGAGCTGCTGAAATATAATATAATTAGCCTTCAGAGTACTATAACGAAGGAAGCTCTGGCTCTGCCTATGTACGGTGTATGGTAGAGCTGCTGAAATATAATATAATTAGCCTTCAGAGTACTATAACGAAGGAAGCTCTGGCTCTGTACGGTGTATGGTAGAGCTGCTGAAATAAAATATAATTAGCCTTCAGAGTACTATAGCGAAGGAAGCTCTGCCTATGTACGGTGTATGGTAGAGCTGCTGAAATATAATATAATTAGCCTTCAGAGTACTATAGCGAAGGAAGCTCTGCCTATGTACGGTGTATGGTAGAGCTGCTGAAATATAATACAATTAGCCTTCAGAGTACTATAGCGAAGGAAGCTCTGCCTAAGTACGGTGTATGGTAGAGCTGCTGAAATATAATATAATTAGCCTTCAGAGTACTATAACGAAGGAAGCTCTGGCTATGTACGGTGTATGGTAGAGCTGCTGAAATATAATATAATTAGCCTTCAGAGTACTATAACGAAGGAAGCTCTGGCTATGTACGGTGTATGGTAGAGCTGCTGAAATATAATACAATTAGCCTTCAGAGTACTATAACGAAGGAAGCTCTGGCTCTGTACGGTGTATGGTAGAGCTGCTGAAATATAATACAATTAGCCTTCAGAGTACTATAGCGAAGGAAGCTCTGCCTAAGTACGGTGTATGGTAGAGCTGCTGAAATATAATATAATTAGCCTTCAGAGTACTATAACGAAGGAAGCTCTGGCTATGTACGGTGTATGGTAGAGCTGCTGAAATATAATATAATTAGCCTTCAGAGTACTATAACGAAGGAAGCTCTGGCTATGTACGGTGTATGGTAGAGCTGCTGAAATATAATACAATTAGCCTTCAGAGTACTATAACGAAGGAAGCTCTGGCTCTGTACGGTGTATGGTAGAGCTGCTGAAATATAATACAATTAGCCTTCAGAGTACTATAACGAAGGAAGCTCTGCCTATGTACGGTGTATGGTAGAGCTGCTGAAATATAATATAATTAGCCTTCAGAGTACTATAACGAAGGAAGCTCTGGCTATGTACGGTGTATGGTAGAGCTGCTGAAATATAATATAATTAGCCTTCAGAGTACTATAACGAAGGAAGCTCTGGCTATGTACGGTGTATGGTAGAGCTGCTGAAATATAATATAATTAGCCTTCAGAGTACTATAACGAAGGAAGCTCTGCCTATGTACGGTGTATGGTAGAGCTGCTGAAATATAATATAATTAGCCTTCAGAGTACTATAACGAAGGAAGCTCTGGCTATGTACGGTGTATGGTAGAGCTGCTGAAATATAATATAATTAGCCTTCAGAGTACTATAACGAAGGAAGCTCTGCCTATGTACGGTGTATGGTAGAGCTGCTGAAATATAATATAATTAGCCTTCAGAGTACTATAACGAAGGAAGCTCTGGCTATGTACGGTGTATGGTAGAGCTGCTGAAATATAATACAATTAGCCTTCAGAGTACTATAACGAAGGAAGCTCTGGCTCTGTACGGTGTATGGTAGAGCTGCTGAAATATAATACAATTAGCCTTCAGAGTACTATAACGAAGGAAGCTCTGCCTATGTACGGTGTATGGTAGAGCTGCTGAAATATAATATAATTAGCCTTCAGAGTACTATAACGAAGGAAGCTCTGGCTATGTACGGTGTATGGTAGAGCTGCTGAAATATAATATAATTAGCCTTCAGAGTACTATAACGAAGGAAGCTCTGGCTATGTACGGTGTATGGTAGAGCTGCTGAAATATAATATAATTAGCCTTCAGAGTACTATAACGAAGGATGCTCTGCCTATGTACGGTGTATGGTAGAGCTGCTGAAATATAATATAATTAGCCTTCAGAGTACTATAACGAAGGAAGCTCTGGCTATGTACGGTGTATGGTAGAGCTGCTGAAATATAATATAATTAGCCTTCAGAGTACTATAACGAAGGAAGCTCTGCCTATGTACGGTGTATGGTAGAGCTGCTGAAATATAATATAATTAGCCTTCAGAGTACTATAACGAAGGAAGCTCTGGCTATGTACGGTGTATGGTAGAGCTGCTGAAATATAATATAATTAGCCTTCAGAGTACTATAACGAAGGAAGCTCTGCCTATGTACGGTGTATGGTAGAGCTGCTGAAATATAATATAATTAGCCTTCAGAGTACTATAACGAAGGAAGCTCTGGCTATGTACGGTGTATGGTAGAGCTGCTGAAATATAATATAATTAGCCTTCAGAGTACTATAACGAAGGAAGCTCTGCCTATGTACGGTGTATGGTAGAGCTGCTGAAATATAATATAATTAGCCTTCAGAGTACTATAACGAAGGAAGCTCTGGCTATGTACGGTGTATGGTAGAGCTGCTGAAATATAATACAATTAGCCTTCAGAGTACTATAACGAAGGAAGCTCTGGCTCTGTACGGTGTATGGTAGAGCTGCTGAAATATAATATAACTAGCCTTCAGAGTACTATAGCGACGGAAGCTCTGCCTATGTACGGTGTATGGTAGAGCTGCTGAAATATAATACAATTAGCCTTCAGAGTACTATATCGAAGGAAGCTCTGGCTCTGTACGGTGTATGGTAGAGCTGCTGAAATATAATATAATTAGCCTTCAGAGTACTATAGCGACGGAAGCTCTGCCTATGTACGGTGTATGGTAGAGCTGCTGAAATATAATATAATTAGCCTTCAGAGTACTATAACGAAGGAAGCTCTGGCTATGTACGGTGTATGGTAGAGCTGCTGAAATATAATATAATTAGCCTTCAGAGTACTATAACGAAGGAAGCTCTGCCTATGTACGGTGTATGGTAGAGCTACTGAAATATAATATAATTAGCCTTCAGAGTACTATAGCGAAGGAAGCTCTGCCTATGTACGGTGCCTGACTCTTTGAAGAAGTGATGTTTGAGACTGTTTGTGTTTGAGCCTTCAAGGCAACCAATAAAAGAGTTCATGATTATGTAATATAAATCTCTCAAAATAGAGATCTTTTGATCCTTCACGCCAGAGTAATTAGTGATCAGGTATGTACACAGTAAAGGCCTGTTCACCCCGCTACCATCTAAAAGGCGGAGACAGTAAAGGTGCATCAAAGCTAAGAGCAAGAGACTGATAAACAGCTTTTATTTCCAGGCCATCAGACTGTTAAACAGTCACCACTAGCCGGCCTCTACCCAGCCCAGTACCCTGCCCTGAACCGTAGACACTGCTGCCCTATGTAAATAGTATCATTGAACACTGGTCAGTTTAATAATGTTTACGTATTGTTTTACCCACTTTAAATTTAAGCTAAGTACACAAAACATTAGGAACACCTGTTCTTTCCATGACATAGACTGATGAGGTGAATCCAGGTGAAAGCTATGAACCCTTATTGATATCACTTGTGAAATATACTTGAATCAGTGTAGATGAAGGGGAGGAGACAGGTTAAAGAAGGGTCTGTAAGCCTTGAGGTTGTTCTGAGGGCAAAAGGGGGTGCAACTCAATATGAGGAAAATGTTCTTAATGTTTTGTTAACTCAATGTATATACTGTATTCTACTCATGGCTCATCCTATATAACTACTGCTGTACACATCTTTTATATGTATATACAGTCCATACTGTCTATACACATCATTATATATATAAACTGTATACAGTGCATTCGGAAAGTATTCAGACCCCTTGACTTTTTCCACATTTTGTTACATTACAGCCTTATTCTAAAATGGATTAAATAAAATAAAAACACAAAATACCCCATACTGAAATTTTTGCACACTTGAAATACTTTATTTACATAAGTATTCAGAGCCTTTGGTATGAGTTTGAGATTGACTGAGTTTTTTGGTAATGGGGTTGCTCCCTATGCACCTGCCAATGTTAATCTATTGAATATATTAGCAACCAGACAGGAAACAGTGCTAAAGTTTTTTCCCATTGATAACCTGAATGACAATGAACCTGACTCTCGCCCTGAGGACATGACAAGGGAAAATACATATTTTAAGAGGAAAGGCACGTTTTTACCACCCAAAATAAATCCCTCTCTTGAAACATATTGCCGCCTAGTTGAGAAAGATGTACATAATCTCCTGGCTAAGAATAAATAATACAAGTTATTCCACAATATGTCCAAAGCAGAGAAAGAATATATTATGGAACTCTTATGGAACCGAAAAAGCATTATAAAACCTGCCGACAAAGGAGGTGCAATAGTGATACTAAATGCAGTAGACTATGAAAAGGAAATTCTGAGACAACTTAGTGGTGATGAATTTTACAAAAGACTCCCAAAGGACCCTACTAATCAATTCAAGTCTCTGATCCATTATAAATTGTCAAAAATGTGGAATGAAGGGGAAATTACAAAGACAGAATATGAGTTTATGAAAGTTGACTGCCCAACCACACCTGTCATATACGCTCTACCCAAAATTCACAAGAGCATGACACCACCTATACCAGACAGGCCCATTGTGAGTAGTAACGGATCTCTGACAGAGAATATCTCTACATTTGTAGATCATTTTGTGAAACCCTGGGCGATCTCCCTCCCCACGTATACTAGAGACTCTATTGAATTTATATATATTTTTTAAATCAGTGGACCATACACCTGAAAATTATATTCTGTGTACTTTTGATGTTACCAGTCTATATACTAACATCCCCCATCAGGGCGGCCTAGAGGCCCTCAAGTTCTACCCCTAATGCTCTACCCAGCACCAATTGCATTGTGGACTTGGCTGAACTTGTACTAACCTCCAACTATTTTATCTTCAGAGGAGCCTTTTTCCTCCACACCAAAGGGACAGTGACAGGGAGCACTATGGCTCCTCATTATGCTAACCTATATCTAGGAATGTTTGAGAAACAGGTGATGTTGAATCCAGACCGTAACCCATTTCTCTTCAACATTCTCCTCATTCGGAGATGTTTGGATGACATTTCCGTGATCTATATTAGGCACCCAGGAAGAACTTTTGGAATTCCATGCTTATCTAAACTCTATGAATGAACACCTTCACTTCACCAATAACTATGACCGATCACAAATCAGTCTTCTTGATGTGATGGTTATTAAGGACAAAACCTCCCTCTCTACAGATCTCTATAGGGGAAAGGGGGATACCTAGTCAGTTGTACAACTGAATGCCTTCAACTGAAATGTGTCTTCCGCATTTAACCCAACCCTTCTGAATCAGAGAGGTGCGGGGGGCTGCCTTAATCGACATCCACGTCTTCGGGCACCCGGGGAACAGTGGGTTAACTGCTTTGCTCAGGTGCAGAACGACAGATTTTTACCTTGTCTGCTCGGGGATTCGATCCAGCAACCTTTCGGTTACTGGCCCAACGCTCTAACCACTAGGAAACCTACGTACAGGAATACCCTTCTTAGAGGTGACAGCTTTCATCCACGTCCACTTATTAAAAGTCTCCCTATAAGTAAATTCAGTCGTATCAGAAGAATATGCAGTTCTGATGCTTCTTGTCAGGAACAGACCACGGACCTCACGCAAAGATTTAAGCAAAGGGGGTACAACGACAATTGGGTAAAACATGCCAATGATCGTTTTGAAGGACTAACACAGTTGGAAAGCCTTCAACCAAAAGTCAAAGAAAAAGCAGAACATGTCCCATCATGCATTACCCAATTCTCACCATTGGGGAAGGCATTTAAGGACATTATCAGGAAGCACTGGTACATTATTGATACTGACCCACAATTGAAACACATTTTTAAATATCCCCCACGTATGGTTTTTAAAAGACCCCCAAACGTGTGAGATATTGTGTTTAAATCGGATTAGCCACCAGAGAAAAAGGAAACTTTCTTGGACAAGGTTCCGGAAGGTAATTACAATGTGGCCAATGTTCTCAATGCAGCTTACCCACCCCCGCACAGGAGAACGATTTAAGATCAAGGGCCTGATTACCACCACTGTTATTTACATGTTGAAATGTCCTTGTGGTCTGTCTTACATAGGGAAAACCCATAGAAGCCTTAAGACACGGATCAGTGAGCACCGCAACAAGTGAGACAAAAAATCTGGTTGCTGTTCATTTTGTACAAGCTGGACATCCTATTAGTTCTCTGATATACATTGGAATAGAAATGGTAAAGATGTCACGCAGGGAAGGGGACATTGAGAGGAAACTTCTTCAAAGGGAATCTTTCTGGATCCACAGGCTGAACACACTGTCTCCTCTTGGCCTTAACGAGGAGTTTGACTTGAAACCGTTTTTATAGTTTCAATATGTCCAAATTGTGTTTTTTTTTTTTATCCTAATTTAATATTGTATGTGTCTGTATATTACTGTAAATATTGAGCACGTTCTCTGTGTATGATCATAAACACTGCTCAAAAAAATAAAGGGAACACTTAAACAACACAATGTAACTCCAAGTCAATCACACTTCTGTGAAATCAAACTGTCCACTTAGGAAGCAACACTGATTGACAATAAATTGCACATGCTGTTGTGCAAATGGAATAGACAAAAGGTGGAAATTATAGGCAATTAGCAAGACACCCCCAATAAAGGAGTGATTCTGCAGGTGGTGACCACAGACCACTTCTCAGTTCCTATGCTTCCTGGCTGATGTTTTGGTCACTTTTGAATGCTGGCGGTGCTCTCACTCTAGTGGTAACATGAGACGGAGTCTACAACCCACACAAGTGGCTCAGGTAGTGCAGCTCATCCAGGATGGCACATCAATGCGAGCTGTGGCAAGAAGGTTTGCTGTGTCTGTCAGCGTAGTGTCCAGAGCATGGAGGCGCTACCAGGAGACAGGCCAGTACATCAGGAGACGTGGAGGAGGCCGTAGGAGGGCAACAACCCAGCAGCAGGACCGCTACCTCCGCCTTTGTGCAAGGAGTAGCACTGCCAGAGCCCTGCAAAATGACCTCCAGCAGGCCACAAATGTGCATGTGTCTGCTCAAACGGTCAGAAACAGACTCAATGAGGGTGGTATGAGGGCCCGACGTCCACAGGTGGGGGTTGTGCTTACAGCCCAACACCGTGCAGGACGTTTGGCATTTGCCAGAGAACACCAAAATTGGCAAATTCGCCATTGGCGCCCTGTGCTCTTCACAGATAAAAGCAGGTTCACACTGAGCACATGAGCACATGTGACAGACGTGACAGAGTCTGGAGACGCCGTGGAGAACGTTCTGCTGCCTGCAACATCCTCCAGCATGACCGGTTTGGCGGTGGGTCAGTCATGGTGTGGGGTGGCATTTCTTTGTGGGGCCGCACAGCCCTCCATGTGCTCGCCAGAGGTAGCCTGACTGCCATTGGGTACCGAGATGAGATCCACAGAGCCCTTGTGAGACCATATGCTGACACATGCACATTTGTGGCCTGCTGGAGGTCATTTTGCAGGGCTCTGGCAGTGCTACTCCTTGCACAAAGGCAGAGGTAGCGGTCCTGCTGCTGGGTTGTTGCCCTCCTACGGCCTCCTCCACGTCTCCTGATGTACTGGCCTGTCTCCTGGTAGCGCCTCCATGTGCTGGACACTACGCTGACAGACACAGCAAACCTTCTTGCCACAGCTCGCATTGATGTGCCATCCTGGATGAGCTGCACTACCTGAGCCACTTGTGTGGGTTGTAGACTCCGTCTCATGTTACCACTAGAGTGAGAACACCGCCAGCATTCAAAAGTGACCAAAACATCAGCCAGGAAGCATAGGAACTGAGAAGTGGTCTGTGGTCACCACCTGCAGAATCACTCCTTTATTGGGGGTGTCTTGCTAATTGCCTATAATTTCCACCTTTTGTCTATTCCATTTGCACAACAGCATGTGCAATTTATTGTCAATCGGTGTTGCTTCCTAAGTGGACAGTTTGATTTCACAGAAGTGTGATTGACTTGGAGTTACATTGTGTTGTTTAAGTGTTCCCTTTATTTTTTTGAGCAGTGTATTTTGATACATTGAATGTTAATATTGGGAAACTATGTTATACATTTTTCTTACCTCCTGTTTTAGGAAGTGATGTCACTGAGTACTGCCCCTATATATAGGACCTTCAACCCCCACCTGGGACATTGATACCTGATGAAGACCTAAGGGTCGAAACTTTGTCGTAAATAAATATCATCTGGGAGCATTGTTATGAATTTTATGAATAATGACTAAATTATGTATACATTTAACGTAGAACTATAACTAACAGAATTCTACCCTGTCACTGTATGATTGTATGATATTTATTAGAATCATAAATCTATACATCTGATGTGTGTAGTTTTAGTCAGAATTAGAACAATGACTTTTTGTTCCTTTTTAGTATGTAAGCAGGGTGCAAGTGTGAAACAAATGATAAGAGGAGCTATCGACAGACAAGCTCTACTACTATGTTCCTTTCAGGACATTCTGTCCCCACCCAGGGAGGGGAGAGACCTTGGGCTTGTAGTAGATTGTATAACAGGTGGCAGACAATGTATGAGAATGAGAAGACTTGTGAACTATATTGTTATTGTCTTAGAGGAGGAGGGACAGTTATGATGAAATGAGAGGTATATAAACCAATGTACATGAAAGGATGGTTAGAGCTCTCGTAAATAAACATTCTGACTATTGTAGACTGGCATCTGTCTGTTTTCATTTCTATCAGTATCCTACAAATCCTGATATAGCAGACTGAGTAGTTTAATTGAATTGGTTAATGAACATGAGAACATAATTCTCTTGACAAGCATGAGCAGCAGTGGGCGGCGTTTTCCTTTCTGTTTTCCACAAATTAAAATGATTGGACAGGATATGGAAAAGCACACACCTGTCTACATAAGGTCACACAGTTGACAATGCATGTCAGAGCAAAAACCAAGCCATGAGGTTGAAGGAATTGTCCGTAGAGCTCCGAGACAGGATTGTGTCGAGGCACAGATCGGGGGAAGGGTACCAAAACATTTCTGCAGCATTGAAGGTCTCCAAGAACACAGTGGCCTGTATCATTCTTGAATGGAAGAAGTTTGGAACCACAAAGACTCTTCAGAGACCCTTCTTCGAGGGAGAAGGGCCTTGGTCAGGGAGGTGACCAAGAACCCAATGGTCACTCTGACAGACCTTCACTGTGGAGATGGGAGAACCTTCCAGAAGGACAACCATCTCTGCAGCACTCCATCAATCAGGCCTTTATGGTAGAGTGGCCAGACGGAAGAAACTTCTAGGTAAAAGGCACGTGAAAGCCCGCTTGGAGTTTGCCAAAAGAGTCTCTGGTCTGATGAAACCAAGATTGAACTCTTTGGCCTGAATTCCATGCGTCACGTCTGGAGGAAACCTGACCCGTACCCATACGGTTAAGCACGGTGGTGGCAACATCATGCTGTGTGGATGTTTTTCAGCAGCAAGGACTGGGAGACTAGTAAGGATCGAGGGAAAAATGAACGGAGCAAAGTACAGAGAGATCCTTGATGAAAACCTGCTCCAGAGTGCTCAGGACCTCAGACTGGGGCAAAGGTTCACCTTCCAACAGGACAACGATCCTAAGCACAGAGCCAGACAACATAGGAGTGGCTTCGGAACAAGTCTCTGAATGTCCTTGAGTGGCCCAGCAAGAGCCAGTACTTGAACACTATCGAACATCTCTGGAGAGACCTGAAAATAGCTGTGTAGCAACGCTCCCCATCCAACCTGACAGAGCTTGAGAGAATCTGCAGAGATGAATGGGAGAAACTCACAAAATACAGGTGTGCCAAGCTTGTAGCGTCATACCCAAGAAGACTCAAGGCTGTAATTACTGACAATGGTGCTTCAACAAAGTAAAGGGTCTGAATACTAATGTTGAGTTGAGTTTATTTTTACAGGGACAGTGCACATTAATCAACGTTTCAGTTAAAATGTCGGTTTTAGCCAGCTGGCTAATTTTCAACCGCAGTTCCTGGGCAGGTTATTAAAAATTAATAATTACAATACAGACAATCATTGGGCAGTGAGTGTCACGCCCTGACCTTCGTTATCTATGTTTTCTTTATTATTTTGGTTACGTCAGGGTGTGACTAGGGTGGGTATGCTAGTTTTGTCTTGTCTAGGGCTTTTGTATATCTAGGGGTTTTGTAGGTCTAGGTATACATACAGTGAGGAGAACAAGTATTTGATACACTGCCGATTTTGCAGGTTTTCCTACTTACAAAGCATGTAGAGGTCTGTAATTTTTTATCATAGGTACACTTCAACTGTGAGAGACGGAATCTAAAAATAAAAAAAATCCAGAAAATCACATTGTATGATTTGTTTATTTTTTTTATTTTATTTTTTTTTCTCCCCTTTTCTCCCCAATTTTTGTCGTATCCAATCGCTACTAATTACTATCTTGTCTCATCGCTACAACTCCCATACGGGCTCGGGAGAGACGAAGGTCGAAAGCCACGCGTCCTCCGAAGCACAACCCAACCAAGCCGCACTGCTTCTTAACACAGCGCGCCTCCAACCCGGAAGCCAGCCGCACCAATGTGTCGGAGGAAACACCGTGCACCTGGCCCCCTTGGTTAGCACGCACTGCGCCCGGCCCGCCACAGGAGTCGCTGGAGCGAGATGAGACAAGGATATCCCTACCGGCCAAACCCTCCCTAACCCGGACGACGCTAGCCCAATTGTGCGTCGCCCCCCGTCGTGGCCGGCTGCGACAGAGCCTGGTGTGAACCAGAGACACCAGAGACTCTGGTGGCGCAGCTAGCACTGCGATGCAGTGCCCTAGACCACTGCGCCACCCGGGAGGCCACATTGTTTGATTTTTAAGTAATTCATTTGCATTTTATTGAAGAATGTACGCATACCACGCTGCGCCTTGGTCTCCTCCTTTTGACGGACGTGACAGTGAGCACACGCAGAGCAACATAGGACAAGCAAGACATAGCATACAGACAGAGCAACATAGAACATGGAAATGTGATATTTCATTATTTAATTTTTTATACATTTGCAAACAATTAGGAAAACCTGTTTTTGCTTTGTCGTTATGGGGTTTTGTGTGTGGATTGTTGAGGGGAAAAAAGCAATTTATCAATTTTAAAATAAGGCTGTAACATAGCAAAATGTGGAATATGTCAACGGGTCTGAATACTTTCCGAATGCACTGTATGTACAGTACCAGTCAAAAGTTTGACTCATTCAAAAGTTTGACTCATTCAAGGGTTTTTCTTTATTTTTACTAATTTTTACATTGTAGAATAATAGTGAAGACATCAAAACAACACATATGGAATCATGTTGTAACCAAAAAAGTGTTTAACAAATCAAAATATATTTTCTATTTTAGATTCTTCCAAGAAAATCACCCTTTACCTTGATGACAGCTTTGCACACACTTGGCATTCTCTCAACCAGCTTCGTGAGGTAGTCACCTGGAATGTATTTAAATTAACAGGTGTGCTTTGTTGAAAGTTAATTTGTGGAATTTCTTTCCTTCTTTCTTTCTAATGTGTTTGAACCAATCAGTTGTGTTGTGACAACAGAAGATAGCCCTATTTGGTAAAAGACCAAGTCCATATCATGGCAAGAACAGCTCAAATAAGCAAAAAGAAATGACAATCCATCATTATTTTAAGACATGAAGGTCAGTCAATCCGGAAAATTTCAAGAACTTTGAAAGTTTCATCAAATGCAGTCACAAAAACCATCAAGCGCTATGATGAAACTGGCTCTCATGAGGACCGGCACAGGAAAGGAAGACCCAGAGTTACCTCTGCTGCAGAAGATAAGTTCATTAGAGTTAACTGCACCTCAGATTGCAGCCAAAATAAATGTTTCACAGAGTTCAAGTAACAGACACATCTCAACATCAACTGTTCAGAGGAGACTGTGTGAATCAGGCCTTCATGGTCGAATTGCTGCAAAGAAACCACTACTAAAGGACACCAATAATAAGAAGAGACTTGCTTGGGCCAAGAAACACGAGCAATGGATATTAGACCAGTGGAAATCTGTCCTTTGGTCTGACAAATCCAAATGTCCGATTTTTGGTTCCAACCGCCGTGTCTTTCTGAGACGCAGAGCAGGTGAACGGATGTGTGGTTCCCACCGTGAAGCATGGAGGAGGTGTGATGGTGTGGGGGTGCTTTGCTGATGACACTGTCAGTGATTTATTTAGAATTCAAGGCACACTTTTAACCAGCATGGCTACCACAGCATTCTGCAGCGATACGCCATCCCATCTGGTTTGCGTTTAGTGGGACTATCATTTGTTTTTCAACAGGACACTAACCCAACACACCTACAGGCTAGGTAAGGGCTATTTGACCAAGAAGGAGAGTGGGAGTGCTGCATCAGATGACCTGGCCTGCACAATCACCCGACCTCTACCCAATTGAGGTGGTTTGGGATGACTTTGACCGCAGAGTGAAGGAAAAGCAGCCAACAAGGAAAAGTATTCCAGGTGACTCCCTCAAAAGAAAGGAAAACCCTTGAATGATTAGGTGTGTCCAAACTTTTGAATGAAACTGTACTGTATAAATTTACAAAAATATATATGAGGGATTGGAAATGATTCAGACATTACATTGATGGAAGCTACAATCTATCTGCAATATAAAAGCTGATTTACCCCCTAAAAAAATTATAATAATACAAATATACATCTCAAGGAGGATCAATGGCAAACTGTCTGAAAACTTATGTAAATAAGGTATTTCTGTTTTAAAAATGTTGTACATTTGGAAAAATGTCTCAACTTGTTTTCGCTTCGTCATTATGGGGTATTGTGTAGGTTGATGAGGAAAACAATTAATTTAATTTGTTTTAGAATAAGGCTGTAACATAACATAATGTGGAAAAAGGAAAAGGGTCTGAATACTTTCTGAATGCACATTTATCTGCAAATCTGTGTACGCAGCCAATAAACTTTGATTTGATTTTAATTACATATACAGACCTTGTAGTCTAGACTGTTATTGTATAAGACTGTTTATGTAAAACGCCAAAAACAAACTGTGAGAAGAAGAGAAACCTTGACATATGTTATCAAAATGTACAATTTAGCCCAAAGTATAATATCTTGTAAATTAAATTTTTTGCATATCACAGTAATGCCACTAACATAGTAAACTGTATTTATAAGAAGGTAGCCCATTAGATGTTGTTAGCACTCACCCTCATTCATGTAAAATGCCAACAAAACTCTAGAAAACAATGCAATGCTAAAGTAGCTTGTTTCCCTGTAAAACTCAACCAAGAGTCCTCTTGGGGCAACAAAAACCTTTTCAATAAATCTTCTATTTCTACTGCTTTCTCCTCACCCCTCTCTCGCTCTCTGCCTGCCTGTCTTGTCTTGCCATGTGCAGCAGAGAGAGAGAGAGAGTCCCCTCTCTTAAGAGCTACTTTTCTATTGGCTTCGCTCTAATAGGTCAGTATATCACAGCCAATGAATCCTGTCAGTTTTATTACCACTGGACCAAGGCACTACAGATAAAAACAAGGCTTTGTATACCCTCACATCTCCCTGCTGGTCTCACAGAATAGCTGTGCTTGATCAGTTAGTTACCCTAGCCCCCCCGGCCCTCCTTCACCACCACTCTCCTCCTCTCATCCCTCTGGTCCTTCTGTTTTGTGTTTCTCCTTTTGTCTACCCTTGCCTGACTCTTTCAACACACACGTTCACACATCCCAGGTTGTATATGAAATGACAGTGCAGCTGCCTCCCTCACTCCTTTCCAGGACCGTTTACCACAGACTCTGTGTTGAAAGGGCCAGGCCCAGCCAGACACAGGAAGAGAGACAGCCCCAGGCTCTAGGCTGGCCCCAGGGGCCCCCTTGCTCCTCGCAGCCCCAGGATCAGCTCAGTGTGGCGGCCTCACATGGAAGAGCTCACTCCCCCTCTCCTGGCCATCTCCATCTCCCTGTTTCTCTCTCTCTCTCTCTCTCTCTCTCTCTCTCTCTCTCTCTGTCACTCACTCTGTCACTCTCTCACTCCCACTCTCTCTCTGCTCTGACTCTCTCTTTCTTGCTCCCACTCAACCCCCACCTCCACATTAATCTCCTTCATAATCCTACCATGCCTCCCTCACAACTGTTTGTCTCTCTGTCATTTCACCATTACCTGCAAAAATAGCAGACCTACGTAAATAATAATTTCACATATTGGAGCAATATTTATACCATAAAAGCCCCTGCACCCAAATACTATGCTTTATACATGCATAATAAATTATGTTAAAAAATCTTACAAAATAATAGACTCATACTGTTGAATGCTCCTTCTTTGAATAATTGGGGAAATCAAAAGTGGCCACATGCCAGCGTTTTTAACTTGAGCTTCCCTCCGACTATATGCCTGAGGGAAAAAAGCACCCCTTCACAGTTTGCCCAAAATAATGAGGAGGATGACATATGCTGGGTGTCAATGGGAAGTCACAGCAACACAGCATCACTGTCATCAGCAACATGAGATGCTAATGTAATATTGGCTTGTCACTACGGACGTCTAGCAGAATGACAAGCTAACCTTTCCAGATGACAATCAATCGTTGTTGTTGTTTTTTTAAATGATCTACGAGAAAACACATTGCTAAGAGCAAATATATATAGCCTATATTACTTTTGTCTATATCATTACCTTGGTCAAAATGGTTATGTTATGGTAACACAAGATAATACCACTCCAGAGGAGTAAATTAATCAATGAATTAATCTGATGGGTTTTTAAACTGTTAACCACCACATTTAGAACCACTACTAACAGCCACATACAGTCGCTGACTCTATAACATGTCTAAGATCTAATAAAGTTATGCCACACACACACACACACACACACACACACACACACACACACACACACACACACACACACACACACACACACACACACACACACACACACACACACACACACACACACACACACACACACACACACACACACACACACACACACACACTTAATCAATCTGCCTTAAAGTGGACACTGGGCAGACACACAGGGCTTAGCTGCACCTCTAGCTGGCTGGCTGGCTATAGACATGCTTCATGTCCTGTGTGGACTCCGTGACCTGCGTCTCATTTAGAAACAACTACCATACGGACGCTGACCAGAGCATGGAAAATAACTGAGGCATTGATTGATGTCTGGAAACAGAATATAACTATGTAAATGGTGAGTAAGAAGTAGTTCTAATGTAGCACCACAAATGAGAGAAGCATGGTGGGGGTGTGGGCGTTCACATAGATTTTCAGGATGGAACACATTTTCTCCAAGTTTATATTTTTACTTGATTCATTTCATTATTAGTCAGACCAACTCAATGCCTTTGTGGCTATGAAGAAGTAATTTCCACGACTTTGATATTTTGTGTTTATAACCCTTTAAAGCCACAGCTATAGACAGACACTGTGGGGCGTGTCCCAAATGTCACTTTATTCCCTATAGGACACTACTTGAGCCCTATAGGACACTACTTGAGCCCTATAGGACACTACTTGAGCCCTATAGGACACTACTTGAGCCCTATAGGACACTACTTGAGCCCTATAGGACACTACTTGAGCCCTATAGGACACTACTTGAGCACTATAGGCTGCAGTCAAAAGTGCATTATAGAGATAATAGGTTGCCATTTGGGGGACACAACTTTCTCACAAAGTTGCAATACTGCTGCACCTGCGGCAACAGAAGAAGAGGTCCTTTGACTCTAAAGTCAGGAGGAATACAGCATGTTGGACACAGCGGCCATTTTGTAGATACTGTACCATCACTGATAGGGATATAGCCTCAGGCATAGAGCTCTTCTGCCTCAGGTGTTCAGAATGTAATGCACCGTTTGGAGGGTACGAAGAGTTAACATCAGGTAAATGAAAGATAAGACTTGGACACGAGACAGCATACGGAATTCAACAGGACATTACTTTACTCTTGGTCAGGCAACCACCATCTCAATCAGTTTACGTTACAAAGAGGAATATATAGACACAGGTCAGGCATTACTAATCAATGATCATCAACTCTAATTTTAACTCTTACAAGAATAAGACCATGCAGCAAAACAGTAGTGATTCATTTACACTAAACACTACTATCTACATACATCTAATCTCTTGCGTGGACAGATGCACGTACCATAACTGGTATCATAGCATCTGTCAACAAACTGTGGGAAGCAACGACTAACAAGGAAGATTGTCCTGGTGCGTTGGTTTTTCGTCACTGACCATTTGGACAAATCATGATTTCGCAGGTACTTGCATCTTTCCAATCTCAGAAGAGGAGGGGACATTTGGCCCATAGACTTGCCAGCAACTTGCGGAGAGAGAGAAGGGTGGGGCAAGCGCCTTGCTTTCGCCCCTCTTTCTGGTAACTTTTATAACACATCTCCCCACAGGACTTGAGCATCAGACGCAACTAGGCAATATTTTAGTTCTGTGTTTCCGAGATTAAGTAAGCAAAATACATATCCCGACAAACTGTTTTGGAAATTGACTAGGCTGCAGTCGAGGTAATTCGATATTTTGAGTGGAACATAAACACTGATATTGTGCTGGAGATAATGAATAAGAGGGTAAAAAGTGGTGAAGTGTCCCTTTAAACCGATTTCTATTATGAGATCTGATCTCTATATAAACTGTTAAAATAAATGGGGCCACCTGATGGTTGTGAGATGGACGTGGGTCTCTGTGACGTTAAATAATTGAATTGAGTGAAACTATAATTTATGGACAATCAATGGACAATGACGAGAGGAGGGAGAGGGGGGTAGGAGTGGAGGAGAGGGGTAGAGAGAGGAGGGTGTAGAGGGTGGTAGAGGCAGGAGAGGGGCATACGGGGGTAGAGCGGAGGCAGAAGTGGGGGGTGGGGGTGGTGTTTCAGGGGATCTAATCTAGGAGTTATGAATGATTTAACAGGGTGATGAGATGACTAGAATGACAATATATCTGATATCGCTAACTGGTAGCCAAATACATTCACTCAGGCTTTGGACATATTTAAAGGACTGAATGCCACATTTCTAAAATAAAGAGTGTGGTGACTGTCTGATTAATTAAGATGAAAACATAGCAGTGTTAAAGTCCTCAAATTAAATCCCTGTGATTTATCCCACACCTCTTATTTTTCTCTCCAATTTTTTGTTCCTCAATCCACCATCAGGCCCTCTATCTTTAATTAGTACCAGGGGAACGAGAGAACAGGGAACGAGGGATGAGTGGATGAGTGGCCTGTCAGTTTCACTTTCATTATTTATTTATCTATCTGACGTGTAAGCTGACTAGTCCACGTTGTGACAGTCTGTATCCCAAATGGCACCCTATTCCCTTTATGGTGCACTACTTTTGATCAGTGCAGGGCCCAAAGGGCTCTGGTCAAAAGTAATGCACTATGTAGGGAATAGGGTGCCATTTGGTACACACACTGAGGACAGACATTTCTCCAGTGCTCCTTAGCATTTACATTTAGGAGATATTTAAGTCCTGGAGTATAATACCAAATGGCACCCTATTTCTATGGGCCCTTTATATAGTGCACTATATAGAGAATAGGGTGTCATTTGGGACAGAATTCTGGTCTATGATATCGACTAATTTTACTTTCCTTTGGCGAAGACCGACGGCAGCACACTGCCACTTGTCATTTGGCTACGGCTTATGGGAATACAAATATTAGTAGCTGTGATTTGAAAGTGTAAATGGTGATTTTAAAGCACGACTTCTCTTTAATGAGGGAAAATATTTTCTTAGCTATATTTTGCTGCCGTATTGCTGCGGCCTATAGGTACATGGGAATGTGATGTGAATTGAAAGTGACCGATTTTGTATAGCAAAGGTGAAAGTGAGTCAATTAGTGACTCTGAGGTAATGGTCAGTGGAGATGTGTTGTTCAGACAAACACACATGCACGCACACGCACACTCTCTATCTCTCCTACCTGTCCGTTCTTCTTCAGGTCGGCCCACATGCTGGTCCCGTCTCCACCTCTCATCAGAACATGGTAGGTGAAGTAGTAAATACCTGGTAGAGGACAGGTGAACTTCCCAGTACTAGGCTCATAGTAGTTCCCTACATTGGTCACCACATCATCAAACTTCAACACCTCGCTGCCCTCATGCTGTTTCCTTAGCCCTGCATAGAAGGCAATCTTAGGGCTGTAGAAGGAGGGGACGTAACCATTAGGTCCAGGGCCGGGAGGCCCCTGTGGGCCTGGCTTGCCTGGTTCCCCAGGGGGCCCTGGGTTGCCCGGAGGACCAGAGATGCCAGGGACCCCGCGGTACCCCGTTTTCTTCCGCCCAGGGTAGTCCGGTTGGGGAGACACGGCTGTCAGCTCCTGACCTGGTTGGGCAGTACTATATGGATCACAGACCATTCTGCAGCTCCCCAGCATCTCATAATGGGTCCCCCCTCCGCCACTTCCTGGGTTAGCTCCTCCACCTTTGGCGGTGTGGACCAATAGAGGGATGGCGATCAGGAGGAGTAGGACCATGGCCACACCCACGGCGGCTCCGATGACACACTTCCAGCGGCTGAGCCGAGAGGCGGCCAGGGTCAGAAAATCCTCCTCCCCTTTAGACGGAATGGTGCCGGGTGCCAGGTTGGACTACAGAGAGACAGAATATGAAAGAGTGGAAGGAGGGATGGGTGAATGAAAGACTAGAAGGAGTGTATAGAGAGGTTTGGCTGCTGTATGAATGTGGTGCGCTCAGACTAGGACCACAGGCAGCCAATAGAGAGGGTCCGTTGAGACACCATGAGTAGAATGTGGGCGAGAAAAGGAAGATGGCGGACGGAGAGATCAGTGACGAAGGGAAGAGAGGAACAACAGGGGACAGGGGGATGACGAAGGGAAAGGGCCGTTGAAGGAGCAGGATTTAACTCTTTTAAAATCAGTGTTCAGACAACACTGTGTTGTAGTTCATCTGGACAAAGATCTGGCTTGGATTGTGTTGGATAGGTTACAGAAAACATCATTTATTTCATTAAGCCTCTTTCACCCGTTTTTCCCCCAGTTCTTGTCTTCCTGAGTTCTTCTAGTCTCTGCTTTGATCAAATTCCTTCTCTTTTCTGTGCATCAAACATCAACTAAACCCAGCCCAAGAGACGGTACAATAGTTAAACTTATGGCATCAGAACTTATCCAGAGCTCACTGATTCTACATCAGGTGCCAAATTCAGCTAATTATGTGCTAATTATGTTGGCAATTGTTTTTTGTTTAATAAAGAGTCATTCACAGTCTCTTCTTAAATAGAACGCTTCTGCTTTACTTAATGTCCCCCTAAGAAGGACTGCATCTCACCTAATAGAGGTGTCTGCACTATATGTGTCATGGCTGAGAAGGAAAAGATGGGAAGAGAAGGAAAAAATAAAGTTGATGTGTTCAGAGTTCCCTTCCTGTCAGAATAATTTTAGTCCTCTGTGTTTAAAGGATGGTAGTGGTATTATAGGGTGTCCTGGTCTAATTGGAGGGTCCGGGGAGAGAAACCAATAAAATCTTTATTTTGTGATCCAAGGTATATTCCTCTATTCTGGGACGCACAAAGTCTGTGGAAAGATGAAGGGAAAAAAATACATTCATATAGTGTTTATATTTCTATTATTTTATATTATACCATCCAATTAATATAATTATGCAAGCTACAAATCAAACGCTCCTTGAGGTTTGACACTGACCACTCTCATTTAAAACAACTGGTTCTTTCTACATGGATGACACTGATTCATTTTCGGTCCTCTTTTCAGATTTGATAAGATAAATGCACAAATAAGGCAATTATTGAAATCGTTTATGAGATCTTACTAGGTCAAAATCTTACAAAATCTGACAAAATGTAGTTTTATGTTTATCCCAAGAAATCCCTAAATACTTAATTAACAGCATTTTTTAAAGGAATTTAATTCACTTCCAATTATCAAGTAATGATATTTGTTATATACTTATCGAATTATTAGTAGCTTATAGGTAGCCTACAGTATTTGTATTCGTTTTTATCCCTGTTCAAAATATGTCTCACTCTCTCCATGATAAATCTGGGGAACGGACACATAAAATCAAAAAGCATGCACTGCACCGTATTGTTACTCACTCTCTGTCTTCCTACTGTAATGAAACTGGAGTCAAGAAGATTTCTCCACCAGGCGTTTTTGAATCGAGTGTATCCAGGTACGAATCCTCCCGGTGCGATGAGACTCCGCGAACAACTTCGCGTGTCAAATAAATAGCCGAGGGCGCGC
Source organism: Salvelinus fontinalis (assembly GCF_029448725.1). Lineage (NCBI taxonomy): Eukaryota > Metazoa > Chordata > Actinopteri > Salmoniformes > Salmonidae > Salvelinus > Salvelinus fontinalis. Next base: position 11,158,347 of record NC_074672.1, on the reverse strand, counting down.
GCACTTTTAAGCAGGAGAAGCCCGGGAAGTGAAGAGAAGGAATAAAAAATCACTCCTCACCACCACTTCTACGGTAATTTCCCGTTTCGACTGAGATCAGTACAGTGCGGTTACTTATGAAGTCCAACATAGATCTCAATTAATTAGGGAAATAACCAACCCGAAGTTGCTAGAAATGTTTTTTTGTCGCCCTCGTTAGCTTGTCCAAGTTGCTGTTGAGTGTTGAACACTGAGCATCCTTTTGTTTATAAGAACCGAGTTACTTTGAGGAACTGATTTTGTTCTATCTCCAACAAACCGGGTTAAAAAAGCTCCCACTCCCTCCCTGTGTAGGCAACACCTGTAAGATCTCTCTCTCTCTCTCGTTCTCTCTCTCTCTCTTTCTCTCTCCCACTCTCGCTCTCTCTCTATCCTTATGTTTTTGATTGCAAGCATTTTATTACAAAATATAGCCCTTGGGCTATTATAGGGGAAAATAATGAAATGTCTTTTATATGGAAGCCCATTCCCACCTCCAATTATAATTTTTTATGTCAATACTATATAAAAATGTCGAGATACTATCTAAAAATGTCAAGATACTAAGTTCAAAGTTTGAGATACTTTTGTATATATAGTGTATGTGGACACCCCTTCAAATTAGTGGATTTGGCTATTTCAGCCACACTCCCTTGCTGATAGGTGTATAAAATCGAGCACACAGCCATGCAATCTCCATAGACAAACTGTGGCAGTAGAATGGCCCGTACTGAAGAGCTCAGTGACTTTCAACATGGCACCGCTATAGGATGCCACCTTTCCAAATCAGTTCGTCAAATTTTTGTCCTGCTAGAGCTACCTACCTGCCCGAATGCATAATGCCAACTGTAAAGTTTGGTGGAGGGGGAATAATGGTCTGGGGCTGTTTTTCATGGTTCAGTCAAGGCCCCTTAGTTCTAGTGAAGGGAAATCTTAATGCTACAATATACAATGACATTCTAGACGATTCTGTGCTTCCAACTTTGTAGCAACAGTTTGGGGAAGGCCCTTTCCTGTTTCAGCATGACAATAACCCTGTGCACAAATTGAGGTCCATACAGAAATGGTTTGTCGAGATCAATGTGGAAGAACTTGACTGGCCTGCATAGACCGCTGACCTCAACCTCATCAAACACCTTTGGGATGAATTGGAACGCCGACTGCGAGCCAGGCCTAATCGCCCAACATCAGTGCCTGACCTCAATGCTTTTGTGGCTGAATGGAAGCAAGTCCCCTCTGCAATGTTCCAACAGTGGACACTACGTTAAAAAAAACTAGAAAACAACTGCAATGGACAATAGAACTAACCCTGCATAAATCAAGCTCAGCTCTGTTAGTTACTTTATCCATTCACAGTTGTTGTCTATTTATTTATTTTTTTACAATATGACCTGATTAGAAAAATCTGGTCCCATCATAGCCCATATAAAACCGTTTTACAGCTGCTTTATTACCATGTCACACCCTACAGCTAGGGTTCTGAGTTTTACCTGGTTATGTTAACCTACCAGATTAGGGAAAACTCTGGGCCCCGGGAAAACCCTCCTGTGGTACCGCCTCTGAAATCACCACAAAATGTTACAAATTAAGTTAAATTTGTACTTACGTTACTCAACATTTTTACTAACTATCTTGAAATGTTGAGATAGTATCGACATAAAAAAAAATGGTGGCAGAGATGGGCTTCCATAGTTTTTAACCATTTTTCTTTTCAAATAGGACACAAAATAAATACCTATAATTTGCCTACTTGTTAATGCTTCTCTACAACTACATCACATGTCCTTAACCCACCTGTTGTTACCTGTTGGTAAGACTTCTGTGGCAAAACCATTAAATGGTAGGCACAATCCTGCAAGAAAGAGAGGTAGAAGGAGGAAGAAACAAGGCGAGGATGACTAAGTATAATTATTGTTGTACGTATGGGTAAGGAATGGAGAGAAGACACTAAATGTTCCCTAGACTTTTGTCTGAGTGACACACACACACACGCACGCACGCACGCATGCCTAGACTATTGTCTGTCTGTGTGAGTCGCTTTCTGTCGTTATCAGGCCTCATTAGGAAGAGATACTGAGCCACACAGAGAACTGTTCTTCTCTTACACACACACATGCATACACCCATACACACAAACACACACTGTTTTCCAAGATACATGTTTTTGCTCTCCGTTCTTTTTGTTATCAGGTGTTATTATAGTTATATGATAATAAAAGAAATAACTTCAAATAATTGCAATAATAGTAATTTACAGTAACTGCATCTCAATTGCCCAATTCATTCACTAAACAATTGTGGTCAAAACAGTATAGGGATATAGTTGTAAAATAAATGTATGCATAATTATAAAGGTATTCGTATATTTAATGGCTTTAATAACTTGTTTTTAAATGCAGGTTTTACCTCTGTATCCCCCGAGATTTGTGTCTCTCTCCATGACAGGCGTAATCACACCTCTGCATGTTTAAAGTTTATTGACTGAGATGGGAGCTGGTGGGAGGCTCTGGGGAAATACATATTGATGATGACTCTTTTTCATCAATTGCCAATCGTTCTACCTCTATCCCTCTTTCTTTAGATATGACCACTGTCAAGGGAGCGAGGGAGAAGCAGAGAGAAAAAAACAGAAGGTAAAAATTGTGCCTAACAAGCGTTAAGCTTTCTCGCTATTAGCCTACTGAATATGTCAAAGTCTAGAACATATGACAACGTGAGACTAGATTCGGATGGAACGTTAAGAGAAGGAAAAGGGTGGGTGTGAGACTAAGCTAGATTAGGTTCCTAGGGCTCCATGGGGTAACGTTTGAGATCTTAACATGTGCAGCCCAGTCCTATCCAACACAGGTATGTGTTGTGTTAAATGGTGTGTCAGTCTCATTTTGTGGCTTGGGGAGTCTGCCAGTGCCATTAAAACCATTAGAATTCTAGAACATTACAACATAATAGAACACTCCTCAGAGCTCTAGAGGCAGTCTCAGTCACAGACAGGACAACAGATAGATAATCATGGCCAGCAGTGAGAGGCAATATAGTCCGAATTGGATTTTTAGGGGCTGTTAAAATATTACTGAGCTCATTAATATTGAAATTTGCATATGTCTCTGAGCTGTCTGTCTCTCTCTCACTCCCTCCTTCTGTATTTCTCCCTCCCTCCATCTCTCTTCCTCCCTTCCTCCCTCTCTCTCTCTCTCTCTCTCTCTCCCATGCTCTATCTACCCTTACTTGTCCTTGTTAGATTTGTATTTATTGTGAGAAGAGTTCCTTTTATTTGCGTTATTGAGCAGTGTGCATCCATGCTTCTGGTAGCAGAGGTGTGAACAGGACATTCCATTTACTGTAGCTAGGGTCGGAAGACATTTTGAGTTGTTTGTTTAATCGGCCTCATATATCGTGGTGCAACAAGGAGAATCTCTCTCTCTCTCTCTCTCTCTCTCTCTCTCTCTCTCTCTCTCTCTCTCTCTCTCTCTCTCTCTCTCTCTCTCTCTCTCTCTCTCCCTCTAACCAATGATTTAGGCTCAGTCGTTTCTCTCCTCTTTGTCTAAAGAGAAAGAGCAGGAACCTATTTTATGGTCACATAACTCATGGAATATTTCTCGCATTTGTCTGTGTGTGCTTTCTTGACTACACTACCGTATCACGATTTGAATTTAGACATTGTGAGAATTCAAGGCTCGTTTAATATTTAATTGAAGACGATATCAGAACCTCAATTTCAAAGAAGCAGGCCACAGAATGCAATAGTCTTACAACTTGCATTGTAAAGTCAAAATATGCAAACCTGCTTGACGATACAGCACGAGGTAGATTTCAGCGAGAACGTTCCACATATTAGATCAGCATCACTGTGAGTTCCAGTCTGAGGGGGATGTACGGATGGTGTTGGAGAGATGGGTGAAGGGGATGGTGAAGGGTGGAGTGATAACATCAGAAGGATGGTTGTTGGATCCCCTAGAGGCAGGTCACAGCTGGATGTCTGATGGCCACCACTGCTACTCCCTAGGGTCCCACTCCTCAGCAACACAGCTACCCACAGCTCGACCCACACTACCACTAAACACAGATCCAACTATCTAATCCTCATCCACTGCCAGGGGGACAGATAGCAATCAATCTGGGGGTCATTAGGATACAGGGGATACAACGGCTTCTACAGGGTTGTTTGAGGACAGGCCAGAACGACACACACACATGCACGCACACACAAACCAAACGACGGACAGGAGAGAGTTATTACTCAATATAACGATTGTGGGAACGGGGGTGAGAAAGAAACAGAACGTGGGACATCTATACTACAAGTGGTTAGTGACAAAAGAAAGTAAGTCAGGAAGGCATGACCTGACCTCCAAATAAAGATGGAGAGGATGTCTTGCCTAACTTTGATATGGTGTTAGTTAGAAATAGGGTCAATACCTCCCAGTTTGGTATGGCCTCTCAACAATGAGATCAACGGTATGGAAGGAAAGAGAATTCTTAAGGCAGGAAAAGGGAAGGTATACACTTGCCCGCACAGCACGTGTGTGTTTGTGTGTTTGTGTGTGTGTGTGTGTGTGTGTGTGTGTGTGTGTGTGTGTGTACAACATGTTTGTGCTGTGCTGTTCCATTAGACTTTGATTAGGAGGCCTGATGCAGAGTGACAGTGTGCAGATTGAGTTGCACAGCCACTCTCATTCTCCCTATTAATAATACCAGCTACACGCCCTGCTCTCTCTCTCTCTCTCTCTCTCTCTCTCTCTCTCTCTCTCTCTCTCTCTCTCTCTCTCTCTCTCTCTCTCTCTCTCTCTCTCTCTCTCTCTCTCTCTCTCTCTCTCTCTCTCTCTCTCTCTCTCTCTCTCTCTCTCTCTCTCTCTCTCTCTCTCTCTCTCTCTCTCTCTCTCTCTCTCTCCCTTCCTCCCTACACACTGCTGGCCCAGACCACATTTATTAATCACTATTTGTCACCTGTCCAATGCTCCACTCTCGCTCTCACTTTCACTCTCTCTTGGTCTCGGTCTCTCACTCTGTTTTTTTAACTCCTCTTTCTTCAATCGCTCCCTGTCTCCCTCCTGGTCTGTCCAGTTATCCCTTGCTTTCCCCCTCTTCCTCCATTCCAAGCTCTGAGACATGGTCAGGCATACTGAGGGATGTTCTACTCTCTCTCTCTCTCTTTAAGTCCACATACATTTTTGGTAATTTATTTTGAATTTTTAAAGCTTTCCTATTTATACGACATAATTTACTGCCGCATTGTCTTTACAAAAAAAGTATAATGTATAATGAATACTTATATTTCTGAACGCTATATATTTATATACATATATATTATTTACACCAGATACAAACGTATACATATGAACAACAACTTACAGACGCACACAAACAATGACTACGTCTCATCTGCCCAGACCCACATGATCTCACCCTCCATCCCTGGTGCCTGTATGATTGTTTGCCACTTGGCCTTAAATTGTACTAATTCGTTTTTTCCCCCCATTCTATTTCAATATTTAAATAATAAATCATTTAATTTTTCCATTATGTTAATGATGGCGGAGTGATTGATTTCCAGGTTGTTAGTATACGTTTAAAAATATGAGTGATGAGAAGAGAATCGTCCAGCCCATTGGGTGTCTCACTACAACCCCATATGACACTACACCACCATATACCATGTCTTGAAATATGCAGACAGACGGAATAAAAGTAAGTTTACGTCGTAAAACTTATGACAGACAACTTTCTAACTCTGCCCATAACTTTTAGACTTTATAGCATTCACAGAATGCATGGATTATTGAGTCATTCTTAGTTTTACACTTAATAAGACATGACTCTGCCATTGTGCTGTAGAATTTGTGAATTTTGTCTCTTGTATAATAAATTCTATACATTAGTTTATACTGGATTAAGCATACATTTTCCTTAACTGTAATTTTGTTAGTGTCACGTTCTGACCATAGTTCTTGTGTGTTTTACTTGTTTTAGTGTTGGTCAGGACGTGAGCTGGGTGGGCATTCTATGTTGTGTGTCTAGTTTGTCTATTTCTATGTATGCCTGATATGGTTCTCAATCAGAGGCAGGTGTTTGTCATTGTCTCTGATTGGGAACCATATTTAGGTGGCTTGTTTTGTGTTGGGGTTTGTGGGTGGTTGTTTCCTGTCTTTGTGTTCTGCACAAGATAGGACTGTCTCGGTTTTCACGGTTGTTATTTTGTATTTTGTATAGTGTTCAAGTTATCGTCTCTTTGTTATTAAACATGTTGAACACTAGCCGCGCTGCGTTTTGGTCCTCTCCTTCATCCCAGGAAGAAAACCGTTACAGTTAGTTATGCTTCAACATTCCTTCAATCTTGTGCCAACATCAGTTATTTTGAAGTCTTGGTTCCAATAGTTTATATTTCTTTCTTAGAGATTGTCAGTTGGATATGCTCTCTGCAAGGTTTTGTATATCTTACCTATCATATGAACATTTTCTGGCTCAAATAAGATACCCTCAAGGAGGACCGACTTTAGAAATCAGTGGAACGGCCGGTGGAATTAGAGTATGATAGCTAAGGAGATGGAGAAGATTCTGGCGTTTGATTGCAAATGTGCAGAGGGAGTTGAAAAGAGAACACACAGAAGGCTGTTTATAAAACACCTGTCTCTGGATTACTTCTTCAAACTAAGGGCAACCATGGCAGGGAGAAGCGTCCATCCATGTATACAACAATTCAAAATGTATTTTTGATACTGTCGCAAAGCTAACTAAAAAGCAGCATTCCCCAAGTGAGGATGTCTTTCACTTCAGCAGTAATAAATTCATGAACTTCTTTGAGGAAAAGATCATGATCACTAGAAAGCAAATTACGGACTCCTCTTTAAATCTGCGTATTCCTCCAAAGCTCAGCTGTCCTGAGTCTGCACAACTCTGCCAGGACCTAGGATCAAGAGAGGCACTTAAGTGTTTTAGTACTATATCTCTTGACACAATGATGAAAATAATCATGGACTCTAAACCTTCAAGCTGCATACTGGACCCTACTAAACTACTGAAAGAGCTGCTTCCTGCGCTCGGCCCTCCTATGTTGAACATAATAAACGGCTCTCTATCCACCGGATGTGTACCAAACTCACTAAAAGTGGCAGTAATAAAGCCTCTCTTGAAAAAGCCAAACCTTGACCCAGAAAATATAAAAAACTATCAGCCTATATCGAATCTTCCATTCCTCTCAAAAAAAATTGAAAAAGCTGTTGCGCAGCAACTCACTACCTTCCTGAAAACAAACAATGTATACGAAATGCTTCAGTCTGGTTTTAGACCCCATCATAGCACTGAGACTGCACTTGTGAAGGTGGTAAATGACCTTTTAATTGCGTCAGACCGAGGCTCTGCATTGGTCCTCGTGCTACTAGACCTTAGTGCTGCCTTTGATATCATCGATCACCACATTCTTTTGGAGAGATTGGAAACCCAAATTGGTCTACACGGACAAGTTCTGGCCTGGTTTAGATCTTACCTGTTGGAAAGATATCAGTTTGTCTCTGTGAATAGTTTGTCCTCTGACAAATCAACTGTACATTTCGGTGTTCCTCAAGGTTCCGTTTTAGGACCACTATTGTTTTTACTATATATTTTACCTCTTGGGGATGTCATTTGAAAACATAATGTTAACTTTCACTGCTATGCGGATGACACACAGCTGTACATTTCAATGAAACATGGTGAATCCCCAAAATTGCCCTCGCTAGAAGCCTGTGTTTCAGACATAAGGAAGTGGATGGCTGAAAACTTTCTACTTTTAAACTCGGACAAAACAGAGATGCTTGTTCTAGGTCCCAAGAAACAAAGAGATCTTCTGTTGAATCTGACAATGAATCTTGATGGTTGTAAAGTCGTCTCAAATAAAACTGTGAAGGACCTCGGCGTTACTCTGGACCCTGATCTCTCTTTTGACGAACATTTCAAGACTGTTTCAAGGACAGCTTTTTTCCATCTACGTAACATTGCAAAAATCAGACATTTTCTGTCCATAAATGATGCAGAAAAATGAATCCATGCTTTTGTTACTTCTAGGTTAGACTACTGCAATGCTCTACTTTCCGGCTACATGGATAAAGCACTAAAAAAACTTCAGTTAGTGCTAAATACGGCTGCTAGAATCCTGACTAGAACCAAAAAATGTGACCATATTACTCCAGTGCTAGCTTCCCTATACTGGCTTCCTGTTAAGGCAAGGGCTGATTTCAAGGTTTTACTTTTAACCTACAAAGCGTTACATGGGCTTGCTCCTACCTATCTTTCCGAGTTGGTCCTGCCGTACATACCTACACGTATGCTACGGTCACAAGACGCAGGCCTCCTAATTGTCCCTAGAATTTCTAAGCAAACAGCTGGAGGCAGGGCTTTCTCATATAGATCTCCCTTTTTATGGAATGGTCTGCCTACCCATGTGAGAGACGCAGACTCGGTCTCAACCTTTAAGTCTTTATTGAAGACTCATCTCTTCAGTAGGTCATATGATTGAGTGTAGTCAAGCCCAGGAGTGTGAATGTGAACGGAAAGGCTCTGGAGCAACAAACCGCCCTTGCTGTCTCTGCCTGGCCGGTTCCCCACTCTCCACTGGGATTCTCTGCCTCTAACCCTATTACAGGGGCTGAGTCACTGGCTTACTGGTGCTCTTTCATGCCGTCCCTAGGAGGGGTGCGTCACTTGAGTGGGTTGAGTCACTGACGTGATCTTCCTGTCTGGGTTGGCGCCCCCCCATGGTTTGTGCCGTGGTGGAGATCTTTGTGGGCTATACTCGGCCTTGTCTCAGGATGGTAAGTTGGTGGTTGAAGATTTCCCTCTAGTGGTGTGGGGGCTGTGCTTTGGCAAGGTGGGTGGGGTTATATCCTTCCTGTTTGGCCCTGTCCGGGGGTATCATCGGATGGGGCCACAGTGTCTCCTGACCCCTCCTGTCTCAGCCTCCAGTATTTATGTGGCAGTAGTTAATGTGTCGGGGGGCTAGGGTCAGTTTGTTATATCTGGAGGACTTCTCCTGTCTTATCCAGTGTCCTGTTGAATTTAAGTATGCTCTCTCTAATTCTCTCCTTTTCTCTCTCTTTCTTTCTCTCTCTCGGAGGACCTGAGCCCTAGGACCATGCGTCAGGACTACCTGGCATGATGACTCCTTGCTGTCCCCAATCCACCTGGCCTTGCTGCTGCTCCAGTTTCAACTGTTCTGCCTGCGGCTATGGAACCCTGACCTGTTCACCGGACGTGCTAAAAAAGCCAACTGACATTTACTCCTGAGGTGCTGACTTGCTGCACCCTCGATAACTACTGTGATTATTATTATTTGACCATGCTGGTCATTTATGAACATTTGAACATCTTGGCCATGTTCTGTTATAATCTCCACCCGGCACAGCCAAAAGAGGACTGGCCACCCCTCATAGCCTGGTTCCTCTCTAGGTTTCGGCCTTTCTAGGGAGTTTTTCCTAGCCACCATGCTTCTACACCTGCATTGCTTGCTGTTTGGGGTTTTAGGCTGGGTTTCTGTACAGCACTTTGAGATATCAGCTGATGTACGAAGGGCTATATAAATACATTTGATTTGATTTGATGTATACGAACGAGTAAGATAGTCTAGCAAGCTACATTTTCAGATAGTATACGTTTCTAATTTTGTCAAATAGTAGTTTTAATTTCAAGTTAAAGGTTACTATTAGCTAGCTAGTGGAGAGCTGTTATTTGTCTACACCCATTCTTAAGAGGGTATGAACTATGCTGAGTGGGTGTAGACAAGGAAGAGCTCTCCAGTAGGTTTACCAAAACATTCAAGACCATTTCCTCAAAAGTGAGGTTACCAGTTTATCAACTTTCAAAGCAGAATTACTTTTCCAATGTTCCTCAACTGTAGTGTATGATATACTGTACAATTTTCTAGCTCTGAGTCTCTACTTTTTGCTACATAAGACCAAATTGAGCGGGTTGGGCACAAATGTATTATTTCAGCTAGAAAGTTGAAAGCTTCCAAAGTTTTTAATAGAAAAGGCCATTCAGGAGCCTCCCGAGTGGCACAGCGGTCTAAGCCACTGAATCGCATGCAGTGCTAGAGGCGTTACTACAGACCCGGGTTCATTTCCTGGGCTATGCCACAACCGACTGTGGCCGGGAATCCCATAGGACGACGCATAGTTGGCCCAGCGTCGTCTGGGTTAGGGTAGGCTTTATCGACTCCTTGTGGCGGGCTGGGTGCCTGCTGTCTGACCCCGGTCGCCAGTTTGAACGATGTTTCCTCCGACACATTGGTGCAGTTAGCTGGCGGTTGTTAAGGAGCGCGGTTAGACGGGTCATGTTTCGGAGGACGCTTGACTCCATCTTCGCCTCTTCCGTGCTCGTTGGGGAGTTGCAGCGATGAGACAAGATCTAGAAAATTACGGGGAAAAGGGGGTAAAATACAAAAATCAGGATTGTCAAAAGCCTTATCTGCATTAACAGCCATTTTTTATAAATCTATATCTTGTTGCGTGTTTAAAAAATAAATAAATTGTATTCGTTTTTTGCTGTGGATTTCAATCCTATAGAATAATGTATAACCACGCTGATCGTTAGCTACCCACTATTGACATTTTTATGATGTTCATTTTGAAAATCAGTAAAGTTCAAATTAGTCAAATAGGATAAAGGATTTGGACAAGGAGTAGGCACACTGATAAGGGTTTGGTCTCAGAATGGTATTTAATAATAATAATAATGTATTTCGGGAACACTACTAGAAGTTCTGTATGCGTTGTATTTTTTTACTCGATTGATCCCCTCTAAAATGATCTCCCCAGTCACTTAGTTTATCTTTATCATAGAGTAGAAACAACTCTGGTGTATATTTAAAACTGTTCCTCACTACTGTACTCAAGTCGTGGCATAAAGTAGAGGAATTTTGTATGACCAGTTTTTAATTGGATTCCACAAGCCAAGAGTTCTGACTGTGGTTTTCGATTGTGAATGCGGGTGAACTCAGATTCAGAGAATTAACTTCATATGAAGAAGATGAGGCCATGCTTGTATCAAACAGAGCTGATACCCATAGAGCCATTTGAACTCTGCCCACATAATGTGTGTCCCTTGATGTGTTATATGAAGCTTCAAGGGGAACTACAGGAAATCCTAGCATGTTGGATGGAAACAAACAAACAGACAGAAATCCACATGCGCCTCACATCGTCACATGGTGAGGGGGTGAGGAAGAAAAGCCGAGAGAAATGTAAAAACAGAGAAATGAAAGGAGCCATGGAATGAGAGGACGTGTAAATAGCTGGAGGGAAGGATGGAACTTTGTGTTGGAATTAAAGGATGAGATGTAAGCTTTGGTCTCCAGTGAGACCTGCCAGTAGGTTTAACATGATTTGGTAGGAGGGTTGATAAACTGACAGCCATTCATGTCCACAGCACAATGACAAAACGGCTGATATATAACGCTGGAAAAACACTGAATACTCTCATTCTATCTGGGGGGTTGAGTAGCACTCTTTAATTAGGAACTCAGGAACCAATAGCCTATGACAATCTTTCACATGTCAAAAAAATGTGTGACACACCTTTTCTATGTCAGCTTCCTCCAAAGCATTGTGGTTAACATGCTAAGCCATCAAAGGTCATTCAGAGGTGTTTTTTTGGTAAAAGCCTGACAGATGAGAGAGGAGAGACAAGCATGTTGTCAGTTCTAATTCTACATGGGGAACCTCACAGCGCTGCAGTTTGGGGAGTAGCGCACACACACACCTGGGGAGTGTGGGGGTTTCCCGACATGCCCCTCATTGGGGAGGTGCTGTGTTGAGCCTGTGAGCGTCCTGGAGCGTCCTGGAGCCCCCTGGAGCGGCAGAGTTTGATCCAGCTGCTCCAGCTGCGGCATAGAGGCATAGAGGCCTGCAGGCAGACAGGTCTCCACTGGGGCTCTCCTCCAAATGCCACAGTGACTCAACCTCCTCTGCCTCCACAGACAACACAACATTATCAAACCTGGCAGCTCTGAAAGCGCTACACACCATCCTGCCCTGTGTCCCCTAAAACACTCAGAGGGATACGTGAGAGAGTATTGTGGCTATTAGGGATGGTCTGGAGTAAGGATTACCTATTCCCACAGGACTTCTTATTTCATATGAAAGGTAACGAGCCTGTTTTGATTAGGAAATACAGCTTTTAGTCACAGAAAGAGACAAGCTACTCACATAAATAAATATAGTGCATTCGGGAAAGTATTCAGACACCTTTACTTTTCCACATTTTGTTAAATTTCAGCTTTATTCTAAACTGGATTAAATCATTTTTTTTCTTCTCCTCATCAATCTACACACAATACCTCGTAATGACAAAGCGAAAACAGGTTTTTAGACATTTTTACAAATGTATTATTATTTTATTTTGGTATATTTTATTTAAGTAAGTATTCACACCCTTTGCTATGAGACTTGAAATTGAGCTCAGGTGCATCCTGTTTCCATTGAAATTAAATATTTCTACAACTTGAATGGAGTCCACCTTTGGTAAATTCAATTGATTGGACATGATTTGGAAAGGCAAACACCTGTCTATATAAGGTCCCACTGTTGTCAGAGCAAACACCTGTAACGGTCCTGACCTGTTTTATGTTGTTTTTGTATGTGTTTATGGTCAGGGCGTGTGTTTTGGGTGGGCAGTCTATGTTTTCTGTTTCTATGTTGGTTTTGGGTTGCCTGGTATGGCTCTTAATTAGAGGCAGGTGGTTTGCGTTTTCCTCTAATTAAGAGTCATATTTAGGTAGGGTGTTCTCACTGTTTGTTTGTGGGTGATTGTCTTCCGTATCTGTGTTATGTTTTGCACCATACGGGACTGTTTGGTTGTTCGTTCGTTTTGATGTAGTCTGTTCCTGTCCGTGAGTTTTACGTGTAGTTAGTTAAGTTCATGTTCAGGTTTCGTCTACGTCGTTTTCTTGTTTTGTAATTTTGTAAAAGTGTTTGTTTTCGTGTGCCGTCGTTACGAATAAAGAGATGGCTTATTTCCCTAATGCTGCATTTTGGTCTACTGATCCTTCTCTCCTCTCCTCGTCCGAGGATGAGGAGAACGACAGCCCTTACAACACCAAGGCATGTGGTCAAAGGAATTGTCCTTAGAGCTCCGAGACAGGATTGTGTGGAGGCACAGATCGGGGGAACGGGTCCCCAAGAACACAGTGGCCTGCATCATTCTTAAATGGAAGAAGTTTGGAACTACCAAAACTCTTCCTAGAGCTGGCCGCCCGGCCAAACTGAGCAATCGGGGAGGAGGGCCTTGGTCAGGGAGGTGACCAAGAACCCAATGGTCACTCTGACAGAGCTCCAGAGTTCCTCTGTAGAGATGGGAGAACCTACCAGAAGGACAACCATCTCTGCAGCACTCCACATATCAGGTATTTATGGTAGAGTGGCGAGACGGAAGCCACTCCTCAGTAAAAAGCACATGACAGCCCGCTTGGAGTTTGCCAAAAGGCACCTAAAGGACTCTGAGACCATGAGAAACAAGATTCTCTGGTCTGATGAAACCAAGATTGAACTCTTTGGCCTGATTGCCAAGCGTCATGTCTGGACTAAACCTGTCACCATCCCTATGGTGAAGCATGGTGGTGGCAGCATGCTGTGGGGATGGCGACTAGTCAGGATCGAGGGAAAGATGAGCGGAGCGAAGTACAAAGAGATCCTTGATGAAAACCTGCTACCGGGCGCTCAGGACCTCAGACTGGGGCGAAGGTTCACTTTCCAACAGGACAATGACCCTAAGCGCACAGCCAAGACAACGTAGGAGTGGCTTCGGGACAAGTCTGTGTAGCAACGCACCCCATCCAACTTGACATAGCTTGAGAGGATCTGCAGAGAAGAATGGGAGAAACTTCCCAAATACAGGTGGGCCAAGCTTGTAGCGTCATACCCAAGAAGACTCGAGGCTGTAATTGCTGCCAAAGATGCTTTAACAAAGTACTGAGTAAAGGCTCTGACTACTTATGTAAATGTGATATTTCCCGTGTTTTTTTTATTTTTTATAAATTTGCGAAAATGTCTATAAACCTGTTTTTGCTTTGTCATTATGGGGTATTGTGTGTAGATTTATGAGGGGGGAAAACAATTTAATCCAGTTTAGAATAAGTCTGTAACGTAACAAAATGTGGAAAAAGTCAAGGGGTCTGAATACTTTCCGAATGCACTGTACAGTAGATATACTCACACGAGTGCACACACACATACACACAGTCTTTCGGGGAGAGCTGAAAAAGTGCTTGCTGTGAATCAACTGTAAACAAAAAGGGTGATCTGAGACCATAGTTGTCATCTCACAGCTTCAAGAATCAATATAGCCCCACTTTCACACTCTCATCCCCCAGCTTGTGTGGAGCGGTTTGGCGGCGGCTGGGACCTGCAGAGAGGCCTGGGAGGGAGAGAGAGGGTACACACTATCTTCAATGTCCTCTCATCTTTACCAACTGATGTCTTACATTTGTTGTACATTTATTGTAGAGTAAACATAAGCCTAACCCCTTTGCTGCATTTGAATTTGCTGCCTCTCTTCTGTTATTCTCTTGCTTCCCGCCTCTCTGTCTCTCTCTCCACTCACTCTCTCCCCCCCTCTTAGTCTCTCTCTCTCTCTCTCTCTCTCTCTCTCTCTCTCTCTCTCTCTCTCTCTCTCTCTCTCTCTCTTTCTCTCTCATTTGTAATTCTGTGCAGCCTTTGGCTTTCTTATTAGGAAGCATCTCCTTGGTTGAAATTCATTCCCACTGCCTCTCTCACTCCTCTGCACCCAAGTAGTACACAGCTTCTCCACCCTGTTTTATTCCATCCATTATGTCTCTCTCACATCCCATCTTTCTCTGTCTCTCTCCCTTATTGACTTCATCAGGTTCTTTCCTAACTGGTGGAAGAGTGAAGGCAGTTTAAAGCAGAGGAAGAGAGAACGGAAGAGGCTGTAGGAGAGAGAGACAGAGAGAGAAAGATGGTGGGAGAGAGACAGACAGAAAGAGAGCGAGATAGAGGTGCGTTGGGGTGGGTTTAGGGGGAAACGCTCCAGTGCTTGGCTGACAAACAGAAGGTCCCTCCAGAGCAGAGCAGATGAGAAGAGAGGAGCGAAAGAAACGGGTGCGAGAAAAGAGAAGGAGGGGAGTTTGATGTGAGCATTCAAACCCCTAACCCCCTTCTTTCTCTTTCCCCAACAGAAAGAAAATCTATGACTGCTTTCTTAGTATTCCTCCCATCCTCTACTGAAGCCTCTACGGAAGGAGAACCCAGACAAGCGGATTGCTGGTGAGGCCAGGGCCGGCTCTAGCTTTTTGGAGGCCCTAAGCAAGATTTGGTTGGGGGGCCCCCCACCTCATGGCAAAAAAATTTTGTGGCTCTTCATGGCCGGTGGGTATTTGGCCATGATTACTACAAGTTTAGATAGCTGGCTAGACCAACTACCAATCTAAAAGTTTGGGCACACCTACTCATTCAAGTTTTTTTTTTTCTTTTACTATTTTCTACATTGTAGAATAATAGTGAATACATCAAAACTATGAAATAGCACATATGGAATCATGTAGTAACCAAAAAAGTGTTAAACAAATCAAAATAGATTTTAGATTCTTCAAAGTAGCCACCCTTTGCCTTGATGACAGCCTTGCACACTCTTGGCAATCTCTCAACCAGCTTCAAGAGGAATGCTTTTCCAACATTCTTGAAGGAGTTCCCACACACTGTATGCTGAGCACTTGTTGGCTGCTTTTCCTTCACTCTGCGGTCCAACTCATCCCAAACCATCTCAATTGAGTTGAGGTCGGGTGATTGTGGAGGCCAGGTCATCTGATGCAGCACTCCGTCATTCTCCTTCTTGGTCACATAGCCCTTACACAGCCTGGAGGTGTGTTTTGGATCATTGTCCTGTTGACGAACAAATGATAGTCCCACTAAGCGCAAACAAGATGGGATGGCGTATCGCTGCAGAATGCTGTGGTAGCCAAGCTGGTTAAGTGTGCCTTGAATTCTAAATAAATCCCTGACAGTGTCACCAGTAAAGAACCCCCTCACCATCACACCTCCTCCATGCCTCACGGTGGGAACCACACATGCTGAGATCATCCGTTCACCTGCTCTGCGTCTCACAGTTGGAACCAAAAATCTCCAATTTGGACTCATCAGACTAAAGCACAGATTTCCACCGGTCTAATATCCATTGCTCGTGTTTCTTGGGCCAAGCAAGTCTCTTCTTCTTATTGGTGTCCTTTAGTAGTGGTTTCCTTGAAGCAATTTGACCATGAAGGCCTGATTCACACAGTCTCCTCTGAACAGTTGATGTTGAGATGTGTCTGTTACTTGAACTCTGTGAAGCATTTATTTGGGCTGCAATCTGAGGTGCAGTTAACTCTAATGACCTTATCCTCTGCAGCAGAGGTAACTCTGGGTCTTCCTTTCCTGTGGCAGTCCTCATGAGAGCCAGTTTCATCACAGCGCTTGATGGTTTTTGCGACTGCACTTGAAGAAACTTTCAAAGTTCTTGACATTTTCCGGATTGACTGACCTTCATGTCTTAAAATAATGATGGTCTGTCGTTTCTCTTTGCTTATTTGAGCTGTTCTTGCCATGATATGGACTTGGTCTTTTACCAAATAAGGCTGTCTTCTGTATACCACCCCTACCTTGTCACAACACAACTGACTAGCTGAAATTAATTAAGACGGACAAAAAATCCCCAAATTAACTTTTAACAAGGCACACCTGTTAATTTAAATGCATTCCAGGTGACTACCTCAGAAAGCTGGTTGAGAGAATGCCAAGAGTGTGCCAAGCTGTCATCAAGGCAGAGTGGCTACTTTGAATAATCTAAAATCAAAAATATATTTCTATTTGTTTAACACTTTTTTGGTTACTACATGATTCCATATGTGTTATTTCATAGTTTTGATGTCTTCACTATTATTTATATGTATATACAGTGCATTCGGAAAGTATTCAGACCCCTTCACTTTTTTCACATTTTGTTACGTTACAGCCTTATTCTAAAATGGATTAAATAAAACAAATGTCTATACAATTTACACAATAGCTCATAATGACAAAACAAAAACAGGTTTAAAGAAATGTTTAAACATTTATTAAAAACAAAAAACTGAAATACCTTATTTGCATAAGTTTTCAGACCTTTTGCTATGAGACTCGAAATTGTGCTCAGGTGCATCCTGTTTCCATTGATCTTCCATGAGGTGTTTCTACAACGTGATTGGAGTCCACCTGTGGCAAATTCAATTGATTGGACATGATTTGGAATGGCACAACCTGGGTCCCACAGTTGACAGTGCATGTCAGAGCAACAACCAAGCCATGAGGTCGAAGGAATTGTCCGTAGAGCCCCCGAGACAGGATTGTGTCGAGGCACAGATCTGAGGAAGGGTACCAAAAAATGTCTACAGCATTGAAGGTCCCCAAGAACACAGTGGCCTCCATCATTCTTAAATGGAAGACGTTTGGAACCACCAAGACTTTTGCTAGAACTGGCGCCCAGCCAAACTGAGCAATCGGGGCAGAAGGTCCTTCGTCAGGGAGGTGACCAAGAACCCGATGTTCACTTTGACAAAGATCTAGAGTTCCTCTGTGGAGATGGGAGAACCTTCCAGGCCTTTATTGTAGAATGGCCAGACGGAAGCCACTCCACAGGAAAAGGCACATGACAGCCCGCTTGTAGTTTGCCAAGAGGCACTGAAAGACTCTCAGACCATGAGAAACAAGATTCCTTGATGATACCAAGATTGAACTCTTTGGTCTGAATGTCAAGCATCCCGTCTGGAGGAAATCTTGCACCATCCCTACAGTGAAGCATGGTGGTGGCAGCATCATGCTGTGGGGATGTTCTTCAACGTCAGGGACTGACAGACTAGTCAGGATCGAGGGAAAGATGAACGGAGCAAAGTACAGCAAGATCCTTGATGTTGGAGCGAAGGTTCCCCTTCCAACAGGACAATGACCCTAAGCACACAATCAAGACAACACAGGAGTGGCTTCGGGACAAGTCTCTGAATGTCCTTGAGTGACCCAGCCCAATCAAACATCTCTGGAGAGACCTGAAAATAGCTGTGTAGCGACGCTCCCCATCCAACCTGACAGAGTTTGAGAGGATCTGCAGAGAAGAATGGGAGAAACTCCCCAAATACAGGTGTGTGATAAGGTGCGTCTCGGTGAGAGGTGTAGGAGTCAGGCGCAGGAGAGCAGGGATTTCTGAGAAGCGTGTTTAATATATAATTATATATACATAGTCCACCAATACAAAATTGGCACAGACGAAAATCCAAAACTACGCTCTCGAAGGAACAGAAACTCGTGCCAACACACGGAGGAACAACCACAGTTCCGACACTACATACAAGTGCCTAAATAGTGAAAACAATACAGAAACTCGTGCCAAACACACAGAGGAACAAACTCAGTTCCGAAACTTAACTACACGTACGTAATAACGAAAACAAGAAACATCAAAATAATCGAGCGCATATGCACACAAGCTTAATCCCGCACGAAATAAGGCAGGTAACAGGTGCCCTATATACACACAGAAATAAACGCAATTGAAACCAGGTGTGAAAATGAACACAGACAAAACAACCAGAAAAGGAAAAAGGGATCGGTGGCGGCTAGTAAACCGGCGACGCCGAGCGCCGAGCTCCACCCGAACAGGGAGAGGAGTTATCTTCGGTAGAAGTCGTGACAAGGTGTGCCAAGCTTGTAGTGTCATACACAAGAAGACTCAAGGCTGTAAGTAATTACTGCAAACGATGCTTCAACAAAGCACTGAGGTAAAGGTCTGGATACTTATGTAAATGTGATATTTCAGTTTTTTTATATATATATAAATTAGCAAACATTTCTAAAAACCTGTTTTTGCTTTGTCGTTATGGGGTATTGTGTGTAGATTGATGAGGGGAAAAACAATTGAATACATTTTAGAATAAGGATGTAACGTAACAAAATGTCGAAAAAGTCAAGGGGTCTGAATACTTTCCGATGGCACTGTATATATTGTGTCGGGGGCCCTCTAGCAGTCGGGGGCCCTCTAGCGGCCAGGAGCCCGAAGCAACAGCATACATCGCTTTTGCCTGGAACTGGCCCTGGTTGAGGCCAAGGCCAGCCTTGTGTGATGTTGCTGCTGGGTGGTGTGGTTGCGTGCGTGACAGGTGTTTGTTCAGGCCTGACAGGACAGACGGGAAGACTAGCGACTTGAAAGCTCCTCACCGGGGACTTGGGCTGGACAAGTACTCCCTTTACCTCTCCTTTCCGCTCATCTCACTTTTCACCGGTCCTGCTCTAGTCTTGTACACTCTGTTCACATGCCAATCAGATCAACATGAACAGTTAGAATCCCATCAACAATTCTGTGATATATTTACTTCTGATTTCCAACACTCGGTTGAGGTGCATGTCATCTATTGTATTTTTTATAAGCGCAAATGGCATAGAAATGCTATCCCATCAATCATCTCTACCACTACTACCACTAACCAGACACACAAAATCTTTGTCCGTTCCTCTTCCTCTCCCCCAAATTGTTCCTCGTCTGTTACATTTGGCCTGGTAGTCATGCTCCCTGATCATTCCAAAGGTCACAGCTTGTAGCCACTGTCATTACCTGTCACTCTTCTCTCCCTCCCTCCGCCCCTCCCTCCCTCCATCTCTCCCTCCTGAAGACACTCTCTGTCATGCATTTCGTTCCTTGGCTCTGGAAGACAGATCAAAGTGACATACTTAGTTGGGCTTTGAAGGTTAAGAGAGGAGAGAGTGGGAAGTGATCCAACTACAAAATGAGCAGAGTGGAGTGTGGACAAGGGAGGGAATGGATAACGCGCGGAGGCAGACAGGAGAGTCAAGGTGATCAAGGTTTGCTCTCAATGGAACAAGTGTTCGTTTAAGTGTTTCAGTGTATCAGACAATTGCAGTTTTAACTGATGCTCAGTCTATCAGCATCTAAGGATTCATCATTCTGAAGCAGTTGGAGGAAAATATAGTTGTTGTTCAGCACTAGTCTAAGCAGGGTTCTTTATTGGCCTGAATTGTGTTACTGCGGGAGGAACCAAATGAAAAGGAGGCACTGCAGACAAGTAACTGTCTTTCATATAACCACAGAAACAATCGGACAACAAAGGTACTTTAACACCCTTTTTAAATTGAAACTAGCTTGATTGAGGGGAGAAGGGAACAATTTAAAGAGACAGGGATGTGAACACAGGCAGGTGTTGTGTCATTTCATCAACCAGTAGAGGAGAGGTGAGGGGGTAATCATGGCTAAACTTTAATCAGATCAGATCAATTATTCATGTTGATGGGCCTGGCGACGCGCACGCCCATGCACACAAACGTACACACGACACACTGGCACACCGACACACACACACACACACACACACACACACACACACACACACACACACACACACACACACACACACACACACACACACACACACACACACACACACACACACACACACACCTGACAGACAGACTGGCTAGAATGAATAATGCAAGCAGCATTTACACTGGGAAGTCCATCTCTGATCCCTGATCAGCCAGTTCAAGGAATGACAATTAGACAGAGAGAAAATGTCTCCTGATAGGAACAGGATAAAAGACAAAACCCTGAAGTAAATATGCGTCTAAAATCAGCATTCTCTACTACACAGTGCCCTACTTTTAACTTTGGTCAAGCAGAAAAGTACTGAGACAAAATTAGTGCACTAGTGAATAGAATGTCATTTCAGACATTCTGAAAGGTGTGCCGTCATACATAAGTACTTGGAGGGCTTTATGTCGTGTCGTTAGCTTAATCTATACACAACAGTGATGAATTAACAGAGAGAGAATAAAACAACATCAACCACAGTGTTTTTAAAAGCAGTGTATTAAACACGTTAGGACAACTGAGGACGTATCACTCCAAAAAATCATTGCAACTACGCTGAACAAAAATATAAATGCAACATTCGATCTTGCGTTCGATCTTGCAACCTTTCGGTTACTGGCCCAACGCTCTCACCACTAGGCTACCTGCCGCCCCTATGGTGGTCACACCTGACACTGACTGGTTTTCAGACCCACACCTTATTTTTCTGTAAGGTATCTGTGACCAACAAATGCATATCGGTATTCCCAGTCATGTAAAATCCATAGATTAGGGACTAATGAATGTATTTCCATTGACTGATTGCCTTCTATAATCTGTATCTCAGTAAACTCTTTGAAATTGTTGCATGTTGCATTTATATTTTTGTTCAGTGTATGAACTTATTGGTGTGAAGGGAGGGAAAAGACAGACAGAGGGGTTGGGGGAGGCAGGAAGAGGGGGAGACTGAAGAGGACGACGAGGCAAGGAATGAGGGGGAGAAGGGATATACATACAGTAAAAAGGAGAGTGTCATCGTTGGCTGCCACCATTTATCGTTAAATCCCAACCATAAATCACCAAATAATCCCTCATGTCCTCCTCTTCTTCCTGATGCCCTTGGTACCACCACAGCATCAGGTCAAACCACTGGCCATTGAGGCACTTGTCCGTTCCACAGTTTGGGCTGTTGTTACATCATTTTTACGTCCAATATTTTGAGGCGCACTGAGGATATTTAGCTATTTTCAGTTCTTCCCTTGTTTCTTTTGTGGACCCTTTGAAAACGTACTCAAGTTCCTTGGATGAGAATCACTAATGGCTGCATCAGTGAAGTACACAACATGTCAGGTTACAATAGCAGACGGTGGAAGAAAACAGTACATGCTGTACATTCCCTACAAGGCATCGCTAGTGATCCTGCATGTCAGAGGCTGCATTAACAAGGCAACACTGTCTTGACATCTCCATGGAAACGTTCCATTGCATTACTGATACCCAATTCACCTGTGTTCTCTTCACATTCCATTAAAGCTTCAGATATTTGAGAGACACAGGAAGAGTATCCTTCTTCCTAAACATTTGACATCTTTACATCTATGTACACATGGTTACAATAGAAAGACAAAGCATATTGATACATAATAGCGTACTACGGGATTTAGCCTCACCAATCAATAGTATTTGTCATTCTAAATCTTATGAGGATGAAGTTCATGGATGGTTGCATATACACTATGGTAATGAAGAGGTTTATTCCTGTGGTAGTTTCAGGGAAACGACTAACAACGCTTCTAAAGGATCATTAAAACACATAATAATACATAGTTTATCAATTATAATAACATAAATTGTTATGTTATATAAAGTGTCCAATATGTCACGTTTACGTGCTTAAATCTGTTGATTGTGTTTGTTGGACAGCACCGTCTATCCTTGTCATGTCCCGGTCCCAGCTGAGGAGCGATGAGCGCTCTGGTCCGATGATGTACGGTGACTCACTTTGACAATGATAGAAAGATAGCGCAGGTCAGATGGACAGAGAGAGGGATCAGTTCTTCCCTCTATCCTCTACCTCTCCATGTCTCTCCTGTCATCTCTTGATGACGATCTTTATCTACTCTCCTGAACGGTTTCTAATGTCTCCCTCTCTCCCCCCTATCTCTCCCTCTCGCTCTCTCTCCGCACGCGCGCGCGTGTGTGTGTGTGTGTGTGCGTACGTGCGTGCGTGTGGGTGTTTTTATTACAGGCAGGGATTAGCATCGACTTGGGGGACGTCTATGAAAATGTCATTGTTTAGTTGTGTTTTTGTTTTATGACACTGTTTATACAGTGTGGATGATTGTTGATACCCAACGGGGAGGGAGAGAGAGAGAGGAGGAGAGAGATAGAGAGAGAGAGAAAGAGAGAGGAGAGAGAGAGAAAGAGAGAGAGAGAGAGGAGGAGAAAGAGAAAAAGAGTGTGTGTGTGTGCGTCCATGTGTGGGTGAGAGAGTTGCAAGTGTGTGTGTGCGTGCATGTGCATGCGAGCGTATGTGCCTGCATGAGCGAGTGCGTACGCACATGTGTGTGCATGTGCTTCTGCCTGTCCATGTGTGTGTGTGTGTGTGTGTGTGTGTGGTCGTTGGGGAGAGATTTCTGTCATCACTTTAGAAGGCTGTGACCCCAGAACACAGGGCACTGAGCTGCTGTTTTATTCAGTCCATGTCTCACCCCTCCGTGATTGCTGGGAGCTGACTGACTGACATTTGCACATGTAAATCGATTCCGTTCCCCCCCAAAACATACGCTGCTTAAGGAAAACAGTGGAGGGACCAGGGTCTCTATGTGTGGAGGTGTTGGGATGGTGTGTGTGTGTGTGTCTGAGAGAGAGTGTGTTTGTTTGTTTGTGTGAGTGCGTGTCCTTATGTGTGCACGCACTCATGTCCATCCGTAGGTGTGTGTGCACGTCCGTCCGTTCATATGCGTGTCCATCATGTGTCATGGTAGCTCCTAGGGTTTCAAATTCTGTCTGGCTCAATATCCTGCTCTGCTCCAGTGGTCAGTCTCCTCTCTGTCTCCTCACCGAGCATCTCTGTCCCTTAGAGGCAGGCCAGGCTGGAGGAGCTGCCACCTCAACTACTACTCTGCATCTATTTCAGGTGCACTCGCCTCACCTCTCCTCTTGGCGCCACACTCACCAGACACCTCCTCCTCTCCCTCCTCCTCTCCCCCTCCTCCTCTCCCTGGGCTCAGGTGGGTGTGTGACTGACAGGTGTCTTCTCAGTCGAGGCAGGAGAATACCACCAGCTGTCTCGGACTAAACAACAGAACAACAGTAGTTCTCAGACTGAGCCAGTGTTTTCTTTTTATCGGCTGTTAATTTGGAATGATTTCTCACTAACACCTCTATAGTTCACGCTTTCCCAGAATGATCCATGGGGCTTCTACGGTTACAGAGATTCACAGTTTATATAAACCAAAATATATAAACCAAAAG
Organism: Salvelinus fontinalis; assembly: GCF_029448725.1. NCBI lineage: Eukaryota > Metazoa > Chordata > Actinopteri > Salmoniformes > Salmonidae > Salvelinus > Salvelinus fontinalis. The sequence continues at coordinate 11,134,506 of NC_074672.1, read as the reverse complement.
TAACTACTTCTTCGATCCATAGGGTTTCACAACATCATGTTGTGGCGTCCCCCTGGGTTTGAGGAATCCTTTAGCATTTTCAATGAAATCTATCATTCAAATGTACAGTATCAGTCAAAAGTTTGGACACACCTACTCATTCAATTATTTTTCTTTATTTGTTACTATTTTCTACATTGTAGAATAGTAGTGAAGACATCAAAACTATGAAATAACACATATGGAATCATGTAGTAACCAAAAAAAGTGTTAAACATATTTGAGATTCTTCAAAGTAGCCACCCTTTGCCAAAGTAGCCACAGCTTTGCACACTCTTGGCATTCTCTCAACCAGCTTCATGAGGTAGTCACCTGGAATGCATTTCCATGAACAGGTGTGCCTTATTAAAATTAATTTGAAGACAGCCGTATTTGTTAAAATACCAAGTCCATATCATGGCAGGAACAGCTCAAATAAGCAAAGAGAAACGACAGTCCATCATTACTTTAAGACATGAAGGTCAGTCAATCCTGAAAATTTCAAGAACTTTCAAAGTTTCTTCAAGTTCAGTCGCAAAAACCATCAAACGCTATGATGAAACTGGCGCTCATAAGGACCGCCACAGGAAAGGAAGACCCGGAGTTACCTCTGCTGAAGAGGATAAGTTCACTAGAGTTAAATGCAACTCAGAGTTCAAGTAACAGACACATCTCAACATCAACTGTTCAAAGGAGACTGTGTGAATCAGGCCTTCATGGTCGAAATACTGCTAAGAATCCACTACTAACGGACACCAATAAGTAGAAGAGACTTTCTTGGGCCAAGAAACATGAGCAATGGACATTACACTGGTAGAAATCTGTCCTTTGGTCTGATGAGTCCAAATTTGAGATTTTTGGTTCCAACTGCCGTGTCTTTATGAGACGCAGAGTAGGTGAACGGATGATCTCCGCATGTGTGGTTCCCACAATGAAGCATGGAGGAGGTGGTGTGATGGTGTGGGGATGGTTTGCTGGTGACACTGACAGTAATTTATTTAACATTCAAAGCACACTTAACCAGCTTGGCTACCACAGCATTCTGCAGCGATATCCCGTCTGATGGGACTATTTGATGATTTTCAACAGGACAATGACCCAACACACCTCCAGGCTGTGTAAGGGCTATTTGACCAAGAAGGAGAGTGATGGAGTGCTGCATCAGATGATCTGGCCTCCACAATCACCCAACCTCACCCCAATTGAGATGGTTTGGGATGAGTTGGACCGCAGAGTGAAGGAAAAGCAGCCAACAAGTGCTCAGCATATGTGGGAACTCCTTCAAGAATGTTGGAAAGGCATTCCAGTTGAAGCTGGTTGAGAGAATGCCACGAGTGTGGAAAGCTGTCATCAAGGCAAAGGGTGGCTACTTTGAAGAATCTAAAATCTAAAATATATTTTTATTTGTTTAACACTTTTTTGGTTACTGCATAATTCCATGTGTTATTTCATAGTTTTGATGTATTCACTATTATTCTACAATGTAGAAATAGTAAATTAAAGAAAAGTAGGTGTGTCCAAACTTTTAGACTGGTACTGTATGAACTGCTCTGTTAAGTGCTCTATTGTAGAACATTAAGCTTTGAATAAGGTCTAAAGCAGCAGTTGCTAAAATAACTCCATGTTTTATAACCATGGCACTGGCAGCAAATTCAGTCATGCCCAAAACAACCCTACTACTTGATGAAGACAAATGTGCAAACCCAGGTTGGCAGGATTGCTCTCTCGCCGAGCGTGCTCGGCTACAGTTGGGAGGGCGGAACCATAGCGTTGTGATTTATAGTTTTGTGTTGTCCCTGGTCGATGGATCACCACTCTCTGCTGCCTCCTAGCCACCAATGTAATTACAGTGTGTATCTATTAGAATAGAAATGTCAGGAATCCCAAGCACGTACACACACACACACACACACATGCTCACACACAGTCGAGTCACCAACCACCATAATTACCAAGTGTGTCTATTAGAATAGTGATAGTCAAACTACCCAAAGCACATCACTGAGAAGAGAGGAGACGGAGAGGAGAGGAGAGGAGAGGAGAGGAGAGGAGAGGAGAGGAGAGGAGAGGAGAGGAGAGGAGAGGAGAGGAGAGGAGAGGAGAGGAGAGGAGAGGAGCAAACAGTGGGGAAGTATCACTTACCGGTGTTGTTGTCTTGTTATTCAAACAATGTACTCTGCAATAACATGATAGAGAGAAAGAGAGGACTCCACAAAAGGAACTACAGAAGATGTAAAGGTAAAGGTCAAAAAGAAGAATGGTTAGAAGTAGTACTGGAGGGAGTGGGAGAGGTGGAGTGAGGAGTAGTGAAATGGTAGAGGAAAAGGTAGGCTACAACATTGTGTTTCTAATTGGAACATTCATTTTACAACAAATCTTAACAGACTTTCTTTTCATTTTGTCAAGCAAGCCCTATATTCCAAATTGATGCACAATATCTAACAGTCCTGAGAATATCTGTGCTTTAATCAGTTGTAAAGGTTACATGAATATGTGCAATTGATTGAATTGGAGGTTCAAACAACATACAATAGCTGGTCATTAGACATCAAGGCATATTGAAAGCTGCTATTCTTCCTCAATACCTCCTGACATCCTACTACAGGGATGAGCCCTATTATAAAGTATATGTATCACAATGGATGAGCTTATGCCACTGGGCCCAGTCAGTGACTGTGGACTTGGAACCTTGTAGCATCACCTAGTGGTCAAACTGACTACTTTTTGCAACAACAAAAAATGTCCTATACGCTTTTGCTTCTTGGTGGATATTCAAAAGATGTTCTTACATTCTACTTAGATGATTGAAATGGAAAGACGATCTAAACTCGTACTACATTTTGATGTGAAAATGTGATGCTTCTGAGTGTTCTGTTCTGACCTTTCAGGTGATGAAAGGCCAGTGACTGTGTGCCTCAGTGGGCAGAGTTCGGTGTCCTTAAACAGACAATTAGCCTTTGAGTGCAAAGACCCTCACTGTGCAGGAGACAGGAAGGGTTACTGCTGAAGAGAAGAGGCTAATAATGGCAGAGCTGGTGAAGCTGGTGAATTTCTCACAGCCCAGCCTGGCTAGAAAGACTGATGAAAGCAGGATATTGGTGGGAATTAGGACTCAATGTTTTGGGGCTGATATCAGGAATGCACCATGATGTCCACTGTACTGAGTACTTACTTAGCACATGTATGACTCAGGAAAGGTGGGAAGTTGGTTGCACTCTTGAACTGTATAACTCCCCAACAATGCAGCTGTATTGAATCTGAAGTGTGCAGCCTTTTGACCTTTTGTCCTCAGGTCAAGAAGACCCTCCGATAGGTCAAGAGGGAATCTCACCATAATAAAAAACACAGGACAGATTCAGGTGGCGAGAAAGAGGATGACAAGCAAAGAATTCAGAGTAGCGTTCACACTGATATCATAGCTCGTTACAAAAGTATCAGTGTCTCCAACTGCCCTTTCAGTTGCTTGTGTGCATTATTGGTGTGTATGGCTTATTAAGGGTAGCCTGGGGTCTAGGGAGGGTAGCTCACTATAGAAATATTTATCTCAGATTTTTTTAATAATATGTATTTTTTTTCTCCACTCCAGATACAAACGTATACATATGAACAACAATTTACAGACGCACACAAACAATGACTACATCTCATCTGCCCAGACCCACATGATCTCACCCTCCATCCCTAATGCCTGCGTTATTGTTTGCCGCTTGTCCTTAAATTGTACCTATTTGTTTTTCTCGGTCGCCCATTTCAATATTATTTTTTTTCATTTGATTTTTCCATTTTGTTAATGATGGCGGATTGATTGATTTCTAATTTGTTAGTATACATTTTTTTCAAGATCAGTGATGAGAAGAGAATCATCTAGCCCATTGGGTATTTCACTACACCCCATATGCCATATATTGAAATAGGCAGACAGAAGGATTAAAAGTATGTTTACATTGTAATACAGTAATACAACTTTCTATCCCCACCCATAACTTATTTTGGTCTTTATATCGTTCCCAGAATACATGGATTATTGAGTCATTCGTTTTACACTTGTGCTGTAGAATTTGTCAAAAGATTTTAAATCGAAATTTCGTGATATCTTGGTCAGTCCAAAATTACTTATTAATTCTGTCATGGAAATAAATGTATTTCCTGTTACCAAGCCATTTATGTTTTTTATGCCTTTAGTTTTCCATGTGGACCAATTTATTAGTGAATTCCAAAAAGCTTTCCAAAGATTGTTCCATAAGGTTGTGTATTTAGGGCATGATATTGGTTCTTGTAGAATAGGTTTCATTTTCTTCCATGTTGTTATAGTGTTCTTAATTATAAAGTTGTTCATGTTCTTAGCTTGAGCCTTTAAAATAGACATGTAAAAAGATTCTGGGGATGAGCATGAGCATCTTCAGTATGTACCCATTGTTCCTCTTTAGTGCATTTAACTATATGTCACAAGTAAAAGCCTTGGGTGGCAGGTTGATACAATTCCATGTCTGGAAGGTTAAAACCACCCACAGACTTAGGAAGATGTAAAACTTTCCATTTTATGCTGTGAATTTTATTTGCCCATATAAAGTATGTTATGAACGAGTTTACTTTTTTAAGAGAATGTCTGCGGTGGGGTAATTGGTATACCCCACCATTTGCGTCCAATTAAAATAAATTTAAAACTTTGTCAGCCATGCCATTCTATAGAGTTTTTTCTACCTGTAAGATTTATGGGAAGATTATTACATTTTATTACATCTGCTTTCATATTGTTGAGTAATGTAATACAGTTTTCTTTATATATGACTCTATATGATATTGATATGACTACCAGGAAATAGAGCTATTGATCGGGTCAAGAAGAATAAGCAGGGGTTTACCTTATACTTTCCACCAGAGCGAGAGAGGATACACATTTTAGTCATTCAGAGGACACACATTTGTCAATAGATTACACACACTGGACTGAGGCTTTTTCCCAATAGACATCAAATTGCATGCAATGATGTACACAAATTGTATAATGCCAGGGATCCTAATAGTTCGCACTTTTTTTATTCCAACCCAGTAGGTGGCGATAATACACCATTGAAGTTCGTTGCCAACAACGGTTAACACCACTGAAGAAGAAAATCTGAAGTCATCTTGTGGTATGTGCGTAGGAAGTAAATAACGTTTCAAAGGTATTTACTAGCTAATAAGTATATCGCTGGTGTGGTATTTTTTCTGTTTAGTTTGCAACATACACATTTACATCAATGGCACGAATGTCTTCGACTTAGCTTCCATTTTAGGCCCTGTTGACAGCTTGCTAGCTGTTGTGGCGTGCTATCAGATTACTGTTGACAGCAGTTGTAAATTAATTTGTTTATTTCAACATGTAGCCAGAGAGAACATGTGGGAGACAACTTAATGGAATAATATGTAGTAACTTAATAATATGTAGTATCTAGCTATGTAACTAACAGCTATCCTTGCTAAGATTTGCCATAAAGAGTGTGTTTGTGGGTGCGTGTGTGCCCTCTTCCTCCACATATAGGGTAGTGTTCTTCCTCCAGTCCAGGGTAAGGAGGTTGATACCTGGCGGGTCTGTCTGTTAGTATGTCGTCCAGGAGAGAACAGAGATCCAGGTCCCTTTTATTCGGCCTGCTGGTTGTACTGCTCAGTGACGCCATCTCCTTTGCACACGCTAGTAAGGTATATCAATTCCAGGACCATCAACACTGGTGTATTCTAGCCTAGATGTCCCAGATCCGTTTTTGCTGTCTTGCCAATTCCATTGCCATAGCTGGCAACGTTTGAAGAAAGCTTTGAGTGATATTTGCTATGTGAATTTCATTGCCCAATGGCACAACCCCTAGACGGGGGTCTGGGGGTCCTGTTTTAAAGCTAAATTCCTGCAATTCTACATATTCTGACATGGTTTAGGCCTATGATCAGAGTGGAAGATCATTTATTTTAGAACAACCGTTACGTTGAGTATGCACATTATTTTATTTTTAAAAATAATTATTTGGCTGTTTGACACTTTATTCAGACAGTAATTAAATGAGATGGGGGAGACAGGAAAAGGGGAAGGTTGGATGCAGGGATTGGTCCCTGTTCTCAGGTGGAAAGCTGTATCTGACATGTGCTGGGGAGTGTTACCACTAGACCAAAACTCTGCACAGTAAATACTAATATTAATGGTTTATGGCAGTGGGTAACCAAATCATAAGATTGTATTCTCCTTGTCCATAGACTGCTTTCAAGGTAAGGGCACAAACATTTTGTAATTTAGGTAAACTATCTCTTTAAAATAGGGCTGATAGAAAATCCTGCTTGCTCTCTAGGAGGGTTTGGCCACCCCTAATGTTTCCCAAGTGCTGGGTGTTTGAAAATGTTCTTGTTATAATAATTAATTTCTCAAAATCACCCAAACTTCAATACAAGTCTAATGAATTTCAATATTCAGGTGGTTTATTCCTTCTAGTTTAATAGTCTTACGCTACATAGAAGCAATATGTGTTTTATGACTTGTGAGTCCCCCTAAAATGTCTAACATGTTTTTTTGATTTCTGGAGCATATAATATCCAGGGACTATGTGTATGACTTAATCAAAACAGTCCATTAATGGTTGAAAAATACATGATTTTCAAAGACCCAAGTAGGCATATCAGATTTCAAATCTGTGATTACACCGGCAAAATAATGAAGAAGTGGAATAATAAAACCAGTGTGGGGAATAACAGTAGTGTTTTGCTGACAAGCACGCTAATTAACCTAAATTGTTGCTCATTGTTAAGAATGAGAATTGTTTCACTGATCAGACTAAATAAAGTAAATGGGTAATACAATCTCCTGAAGACAAGATTACATAAATCTACACCCTACACCCTGCTGTGGCAAGACAGGGCGATGATAGAGGTTCCACTCGTGATGTTAACCTGCAGGCGCAGATTTTCCGATTTTCAAAACGATTTGGAGCACAGTTGAAAAGTTAATGCGCTGACTATAATGGACTAATTATGGAAATAAAAGCAGTACTTTTCAATTACGTGAGATATTAGAGATGTGCCGTGAGAGCGTGAGAAGAGGGTCAAATGCATGTGTCTCACAGCCAATGCGGGAGAGTTGGCAGCTCTGCATTGATGTGATGGCCTACAGCGTTTGGCGTGACAAATGACAATGACAGCAATGGCGTTGACAAGACAGCACACAGATCTGGTATAAGCTAGTGTATACTGCTACTACTGTCATTTGTTGATAATGCACATGTCACTGTATAGTAATAAGAATCTTCTCTATATTCTCAGAGTTTTGAAGATGTGCGCTGCAAGTGTATCTGTCCACCCTACAGGAACATCACCGGACACATTTACAGCAGGAATGTCTCCCAGAAAGATTGGTGAGCGATTTTCTAGTGCATAACATGTGCATGCACATAATGCTGAATTCACAGTCTAGTCTTCCAATCTAGGGGTGGTGGATTTCAAGTTCCATACCAAAAAACAACAACATCCTAGACCAACTTTACTCCACACACAGAGACGTATACAAAGCTCTCCCCCGCCCTCCATTTGGCAAATCTGACCACAATTATATCCTCCTGATTCCTGCTTATAAGCAAAAACTAAAGCAGGAAGTACCAGTGACTCGCTCAATACGGAAGTGGTCAGATGACGCGGATGCCACACTACAGGACTGTTTTGCTAGCACAGACTGGAATATGTTCCGGGATTCATCCAATGGCATTGAGGAATATTCCACCTCGGTCATTGGCTTCATTAATAAGTGCATCGATGACGTCGTCCCCTCAGTGACTACGTACATATCCACACCAGAAGCCATGGATTACAGGCAACATCCGTATCGAGCTAAAGGCTAGAGCTGCCACTTTCAAGGAGCGGGAGACTAATCCGGACGCTTATAAGAAATCCCGCTATGCCCTCAGACGAACCATCAAACAAGCAAAGCGTCAATACAGGATTAAGATTGAATCCTACTACACCGGCTCTGACACTCGTTGAATGTGACAGGGCTTGAAAACTATTATGGACTACAAAGGGAAACCCAGACGCGAGCTGCCCAGTGACGCGAGCCTACCAGACGAGCTAAATGCCTTTTATGCTCGCTTCAAGGCAAGCAACACTGAAGCATGCACGAGAGCACCAGCTGTTCTGGATGACTGTGTGATAACGCTCTCGGTAGCTGACGTGAACAAAACCTTTAAACAGGTCAACATTCACAAAGCCGCTAGGCCAGACGGATTACCAGGACGTGTACTCTAAGCATGCGTGTACCAACTGTCAAGTGTCTTCTGACATTTTCAACCTCTCCCTGACCGAGTCTGTAATACCTACATGTTTCAAGCAAACCACCATAGTCCCTGTGCCCAAGGAAGTGAAGGTAACCCGCCTAAGTTATTACCGCCCTGTGGCACTCACATCGGTAGCCATGAAGTGCTTTGAAAGGCTGGTCGTGGCTCACATCAACAGCATCCTCCCGGACACTTTAGACCCACTCCAATTCGCATACCGCCCCAACAGATCCACAGATGACGCACTCTCAATCGCACTCCACACCGTCCTTTCTCATCTGGACAAAAGGAACACCTACAGTTGAAGTCGGGAGTTTACTTACACCTTAGCCAAATACATTTAAACTCGGTTTTTCACAATAGTAAAAATTCCCTGTCTTAGGTCAGTTAGGATCACCACTTTATTTTAAGAATGTGAAATGTCAGAATAATAGTTGAGAGTGATTTATTTCAGCTTTTATTTCTTTCATCACATTCCCGTGGGTCAGAAGTTTACATACACTCAATTTGGTAGATTTGCCTTTAAATTGTTTAACGTTTCAGGTAGCCTTCCACAAGCTTCCCACAATAAGTTGGGTGAATTTTGGGCCATTCCTCCTGACGGAGCTGGTGTAACTGAGTCAGGTTTGTAAGCTTCCTTGCTCGCACACGCTTTTTCATTTCTGCCCACAAATTTTCTATAGGATTGACGTCAGGGCTTTGTGATGGCCACTCCAATACCTTGACTTTGTTGTCCTTAAGCCATTTTGCCACAACTTTGGATGTATGTTTGGGGTCATTGTCCATTTGGAAGAACCATTTGCGTCCAAGCTTTAACTTCCTGACTGATGTCTTGAGATGTTGCTTCAATATATCCACATAAGTTTCCTTCCTCATGATGCCATATATTTTGTGAAGTGCACCAGTCCCTCCTGCAGCAAAGCACCCCCCCAACATGATTCTGCCACCCCCGTGCTTCACGGTTGGGATGGTGTTCTCCGGCTTGCAAGCCTCCCCCTTTTTCCTCCAAACATAACGATGGTCATTATGGCCAAACAGTTCTATTTTTGTTTCATCAGACCAGAGGACATTTCTCCAAAAAAGTATGATCTTTGTCCCCATGTGCAGTTGCAAACCGTAGTCTGGCTTTTTTATGGTGGCTTTGGAGCAGTGGCTTCTTCCTTGCTGAGCGGCCTTTCAGGTTATGTCGATATTGGACTCGTTTTACTGTGGATGTAGATACTTTTGTACCTGCTTCCTCTAGCATCTTCACAAGGTCCTTTGCTGTTGTTCTGGGGTTGATTTTTACTTTTCGCACCAAAGTACGTTAATCTCTAGGAGACAGAACGCATCTCCTTCCTGAGCGGTTTGACGGCTGCGTGGTCCCATGGTGTTTATACTTGCGTACTATTGTTTGTACATATGAACGTGGTACCTTCAGGCATTTGGAAATTGCTCCCAAGGATGAACCAGACTTGTGGAGGTCTACAATATTTTTCTGAGGTGTTGGCTGATTTCTTTTAATTTTACCATGATGTCAAGCAAAGAAGCACTGAGTTTGAAGGTAGGCCTTGAAATACATCCACAGGTACACCTCCAATTGAGTCAAATGATGTCAAATGATGTCAATTAGCCTATCAGAAGCTTCTAAAGCCATGACATAATTTTCTGGAATTTTCCAAGCTGTTTAAAGGCACAGTCAACTTAATGTATGTAAATTTCTGACCCACTAGAATTGTGATACAGTGAATTATAAGTGAAATAATCTGTCTGTAAACAATTGTTGGAAAAATGACTTGTGTCATGCACAAAGTAGATGTCCTAACCGACTTGCCAAAACTATAGTTTGTTAACAAGAAATTTGTGAAGTGGCTGAAAAACAAGTTTTAATGACTCCAACCTAGGTGTATGTAAACTTCCGACTTCAACTGTATGTGAGAATGCTGTTCATCGACTACATCTCAGCGTTCAACACCATAGTGCCCACGAAGCTCATCACTAAGCTAAGGACTCTGGGACTAAACACCTCCCTCTGCAACTGGATCCTGGACTTCCTAACGGGCCGCCCTCGGGTGGTAAGAGTAGGCAACAATACGTCTGCCACGCTGATCGTTAATACTGCGGCCGCTAAGGGGTATGTACTTAGTCCCCTCCTGTATTCCCAGTTCACCCACGACTGCGTGGCCAAACACGACTCCAACACCATCATTAAGTTTGCTGACGACACAACAGTGGTAGGCCTGATCACTGACAACGATGAGACGGCCTATAGGGAGGAGGTCAGAGAACTGGCAGTGTGGTGCCAGGACAACAACCTCTCCCTCAATGTGAGCAAGACAAAAGAGCTGATCCTGGACTACAGGAAAAGGCGGGCCGAACAGGGCTGTAGTGGAGCGGCTCGAGAGTTTCAAGTTCCTTGGTGTCCACATCACCAACGACCTATCATGGTCCAAACATACCAAGACAGTCGTGAAGAGTGCACGACAAAACCTTTTCCCCCTCAGGAGACTGAAAAGATTTGGCATGGGCCCCCAGATCCTCAAAAGGTTCTACAGCTGCACCATCGAGAGCATCCTGACCGGTTGCATCACCGCCTGGTATGGCAACTGGTCGGCATCTGATCTGTAAGGCGCTACAGAGGGTAGTGCGAACGGCCCAGTACATCACTGGGGCCAAGCTTCCTGCCATCCAGGACCTATATAATACGCAGTGTCAGAGGAAAGCCCATAAAATTGTCAGAGACTCCAGTCACCCAAGTTATAGACTGTAATCTCAGCTACCACACGGCAAGTGGTACCGGAGCGCCAAGTCTAGGACCAAAAGGCTCCTCAACAGCTTCTACCCCCAAGCCATTAGACTGCTGAACAATTCATAAAAATCGCCACCGGACAATTTACATTGAACCCCCCCCCCCCCCCCCCGTACACTGCTGCTACTTGCTGTTTGTTTGTTACCTGTGCATAGTCACTTCGCCCGAACCTACATGTACAGATTACCTCATCTAACCTCTACCCCTGCACACTGACTCGGTACCGGTGCCCCCTGTATATAGCCTCATTATTCTTATTGTGTTACTTTTCATTATTACTTTTTATTTTATCCTACTTGGTAAATGCTTTCTTCTTCTTGAACTGCACTGTTGGTTAAGGGCGTGTAAGTAAGCATTTCACGGTAAAGTCTACACTTGTTTTATTCGGCGCATGTGGCAAATAAAGTTTAATTTGATTTAAATGAATATATTTTTCTTTTGTTGTTTATGGTAGTCATGGAAAGGCTCAACTAAAAATGTAGACTACATCTTGGCCCAGTCCATAATGTCATCTTGGATCCATCATAATATGTGTATTTATCGGTCCCCAGTAAGTGCCTCCATGTGGTGGAGCCCATGCCAGTGCCGGGCCATGATGTGGAGGCCTACTGCCTGCTGTGTGAGTGCAAGTATGAGGAACGCAGCAGCAACACCATCAAGGTACTGAGGTCTGACCCTTACACACAGTCCATCAGCTCATATTAACTGGTGTTGGGTGTGGTTAAATTCCACGTGCCCATAGGGACAATTTTGCCTCTTAAATAACTCCCGAGGTCAAGGGTCACCGATTGTAACTCAGCTATGGTGATCTGGAAAGTGACTTCTAAGGACTTACTGTCCACTTAGCAGATGGTTTATAGCCTTAAGTTACGTTATGGCATGTGCTGTGGCACTGGGAGAACGGAACAGGTACGGATGCTTTTATAATATTATATTATATTATATAATATTATCCTAGGATAGGATAAAGTAATCCTTCTAACCCCCCCCCCCCCCTTAAAAGAGTTAGATGCACTATTGTAAAGTGGTTGTTCCACTGGATATCATAAGGTGAATGCACCAATTTGTAAGTCGCTCTGGATAAGAGCGTCTGCTAAATGACTTAAATGTAAATGTAATAATACCTTTTTTGTTCTTTGGTTTTTGGTTTTATGTTAAGGACTCTGGAGAACGCTTCTGTCTCCCCCTTTGTGCACAATTGTTTTATGAAACCGTTCAAATACAGTCGTGGTTCGCTTTATGCTTTGAATCCAGCATTTCCACACCTGAGCAACCGAAGATTCCCAACTGTGGTAAAAACTGACAGGGGGTAATGCTAAAGAGGAAATGGTATAGGAGCATGGTGTTCAAAACCATGACTAAAAAAATACATTCACTGACTATCCATACAGCATGTACTGTATGTAAGGCCTGAATCTAATAAGTGTAAATGCCAGATAATAAGAGAACCAGATTGTACTGAAATGCATGTTTTTTTATTTACACCTCAATGTTTATCAGTAAAATTCATTACGTTTTCGTTAAGGTATGTGATGGCCGAATGTTGTACATTATGGCTGGTTTACTGGTAACTGATGGTGTACATTATGGCTGGTTTACTGGTAACTGATGGTGTACATTATGGCTGGTTTACTGGTAACTGATGGTGTACATTATGGCTGGTTTACTGGTAACTGATGGTGTACATTATGGCTGGTTTACTGGTAACTGATGGTGTACATTATGGCTGGTTTACTGGTAACTGATGGTGTACATTATGGCTGGTTTACTGGTAACTGATGGTGTACATTATGGCTGGTTTACTGGTAACTGATGGTGTACATTATGGCTGGTTTACTGGTAACTGATGGTGTACATTATGGCTGGTTTACTGGTAACTGATGGTGTACATTATGGCTGGTTTACTGGTAACTGATGGTGTACATTATGGCTGGTTTACTGGTAGCTGATGGTGTACATTATGGCTGGTTTACTGGTAACTGATGGTGTACATTATGGCTGGTTTACTGGTAACTGATGGTGTACATTATGGCTGGTTTACTGGTAACTGATGGTGTACATTATGGCTGGTTTACTGGTAACTGATGGTGTACATTATGGCTGGTTTACTGGTAACTGATGGTGTACATTATGGCTGGTTTACTGGTAACTGATGGTGTACATTATGGCTGGTTTACTGGTAACTGATGGTGTACATTATGGCTGGTGTACTGGTAACAGATGTTGTACATTATGGCTGGTGTACTGGTAACTGATGGTGTACATTATGGCTGGTGTACTGGTAACAGATGGTGTACATTATGGCTGGTTTACTGGTAACTGATGGTGTACATTATGGCTGGTTTACTGGTAACTGATGGTGTACATTATGGCTGGTTTACTGGTAACTGATGGTGTACATTATGGCTGGTTTACTGGTAACTGATGGTGTACATTATGGCTGGTTTACTGGTAACTGATGGTGTACATTATGGCTGGTTTACTGGTAACTGATGGTGTACATTATGGCTGGTTTACTGGTAACTGATGGTGTACATTATGGCTGGTTTACTGGTAACTGATGGTGTACATTATGGCTGGTTTACTGGTAACTGATGGTGTACATTATGGCTGGTTTACTGGTAACTGATGGTGTACATTATGGCTGGTTTACTGGTAACTGATGGTGTACATTATGGCTGGTTTACTGGTAACTGATGGTGTACATTATGGCTGGTTTACTGGTAACTGATGGTGTACATTATGGCTGGTTTACTGGTAACTGATGGTGTACATTATGGCTGGTTTACTGGTAACTGATGGTGTACATTATGGCTGGTTTACTGGTAACTGATGGTGTACATTATGGCTGGTTTACTGGTAACTGATGGTGTACATTATGGCTGGTTTACTGGTAACTGATGGTGTACATTATGGCTGGTTTACTGGTAACTGATGGTGTACATTATGGCTGGTTTACTGGTAACTGATGGTGTACATTATGGCTGGTTTACTGGTAACTGATGGTGTACATTATGGCTGGTTTACTGGTAACTGATGGTGTACATTATGGCTGGTTTACTGGTAACTGATGGTGTACATTATGGCTGGTTTACTGGTAACTGATGGTGTACATTATGGCTGGTTTACTGGTAACTGATGGTGTACATTATGGCTGGTTTACTGGTAACTGATGGTGTACATTATGGCTGGTTTACTGGTAACTGATGGTGTACATTATGGCTGGTTTACTGGTAACTGATGGTGTACATTATGGCTGGTGTACTGGTAACAGATGTTGTACATTATGGCTGGTGTACTGGTAACTGATGGTGTACATTATGGCTGGTGTACTGGTAACAGATGGTGTACATTATGGCTGGTTTACTGGTAACTGATGGTGTACATTATGGCTGGTTTACTGGTAACTGATGGTGTACATTATGGCTGGTTTACTGGTAACTGATGGTGTACATTATGGCTGGTTTACTGGTAACTGATGGTGTACATTATGGCTGGTTTACTGGTAACTGATGGTGTACATTATGGCTGGTTTACTGGTAACTGATGGTGTACATTATGGCTGGTTTACTGGTAACTGATGGTGTACATTATGGCTGGTTTACTGGTAACTGATGGTGTACATTATGGCTGGTTTACTGGTAACTGATGGTGTACATTATGGCTGGTTTACTGGTAACTGATGGTGTACATTATGGCTGGTTTACTGGTAACTGATGGTGTACATTATGGCTGGTTTACTGGTAACTGATGGTGTACATTATGGCTGGTTTACTGGTAACTGATGGTGTACATTATGGCTGGTTTACTGGTAACTGATGGTGTACATTATGGCTGGTTTACTGGTAACTGATGGTGTACATTATGGCTGGTTTACTGGTAACTGATGGTGTACATTATGGCTGGTTTACTGGTAACTGATGGTGTACATTATGGCTGGTTTACTGGTAACTGATGGTGTACATTATGGCTGGTTTACTGGTAACTGATGGTGTACATTATGGCTGGTTTACTGGTAACTGATGGTGTACATTATGGCTGGTTTACTGGTAACTGATGGTGTACATTATGGCTGGTTTACTGGTAACTGATGGTGTACATTATGGCTGGTTTACTGGTAACTGATGGTGTACATTATGGCTGGTTTACTGGTAACTGATGGTGTACATTATGGCTGGTTTACTGGTAACTGATGGTGTACATTATGGCTGGTTTACTGGTAACTGATGGTGTACATTATGGCTGGTTTACTGGTAACTGATGGTGTACATTATGGCTGGTTTACTGGTAACTGATGGTGTACATTATGGCTGGTTTACTGGTAACTGATGGTGTACATTATGGCTGGTTTACTGGTAACTGATGGTGTACATTATGGCTGGTTTACTGGTAACTGATGGTGTACATTATGGCTGGTTTACTGGTAACTGATGGTGTACATTATGGCTGGTTTACTGGTAACTGATGGTGTACATTATGGCTGGTTTACTGGTAACTGATGGTGTACATTATGGCTGGTTTACTGGTAACTGATGGTGTACATTATGGCTGGTTTACTGGTAACTGATGGTGTACATTATGGCTGGTTTACTGGTAACTGATGGTGTACATTATGGCTGGTTTACTGGTAACTGATGGTGTACATTATGGCTGGTTTACTGGTAACTGATGGTGTACATTATGGCTGGTTTACTGGTAACTGATGGTGTACATTATGGCTGGTTTACTGGTAACTGATGGTGTACATTATGGCTGGTTTACTGGTAACTGATGGTGTACATTATGGCTGGTTTACTGGTAACTGATGGTGTACATTATGGCTGGTTTACTGGTAACTGATGGTGTACATTATGGCTGGTTTACTGGTAACTGTAAGTGTAGTAGAAGGCTCCACTACTCAGACCACAGGTTACGCTGTGGGTGCCAGAGCGGAGCTTAGTGGTGCAGGTTCCCAGGTGGTCATTGAAGTTTTTTCACCTTTATTTAACCAGGTAGGCAAGTTGAGAACAAGTTCTCATTTACAGTTGTGACCTGGCCAAGATAAAGCAAAGCAGTTCGACACATACAACAACACAGAGTTACACATGGAGTAAAACAAACATACAGTAGAAAAATAAGTCTATATACAATGTGAGCAAATGAGGTGAGATAAGGGAGGTAAAGGCAAAAAAAAGGCCATGGTGGCGAGGTAAATACAATATAGCAAGTAAAACATTGGAATGTTAGATTTGCAGTGGAAGAATGTGCAAAGTAGAGATAGAAATAATGGGGTGCAAAGGAGCAAAATAAATAAATACAGTAGGGGGAGAGGTAGTTTGGGCTAAATTATAGATGGGCTATGTACAGGTGCAGTAATCTGTGAGCTGCTCTGACAGCTGGTGCTTAAAGCTAGTGAGGGAGATAAGTGTTTCCAGGTTCAGAGATTTTTGTAGTTCATTCCATTCATTGGCAGCAGAGAACTGGAAGGAGAGGCGGCCAAAGGAAGAATTGGTTTTGGGGGTGACCAGAGAGATATGAAGTTCAGGTCCTTCTCCCAGATCTCAAACTTCAGGAAAGCCCTGGATGCCACATTCAGAAAGTTGAATACGGCACTCCAGGATGGGTTTTGAGTATCCTTGTGCCAGTCTGTCATGCCGCCGGATTCGCCACCACACCAAACCTTGACATAGGGGTCAGGGGTAATTACCAGTAGGATACCCTCGAAGGCCGCTAGCATAAAGGCCCGACGTTTGCTCCATGGACACCAGCCAGCATACAGAGAAACAGCAGTCTCAAGGACAGGGAGAGGAAGGGGGAGGCCATGGGGGCGGGTTCAAAACGTTACCAAGACAACAGGATGACCCTAGGTTAAGCCACATGAGTCAGAAAGAACCTGAGTCAATACGCAAAAAGTTTTCACTAGGGATGGAGGAAAACATTTATTTGGTTACGTATCGCAATATTATATCAATACTTTGAGTCAAAGTATTGATTTCTCCCTCCCCAAAATTATGATAATTTTGCTAGGTATCGTTAGCTAGCCCTAGTTGGCTGTACCTGAGCCAAAACTCCTGTAATTTTCATCGTATAGCTTTTTTAGACCATCAATAAAATGACAATATCGAATCACAATGCATTGAAAATCTTCGCTATACATATCGTATCGTCACCAAAGTTTTGTGATAATATTGTATAACGAGTTCCATTCGCAATTCCCAGCCCTAGTCCTCACAGAGAAGAGTAGATACAAATAAATAAAAAAGTCCACTACAATCCTAAAGAAAATATGTACTTTCTACTCCATTCATTATCTCTGACACCCAAAAGTACTCGTTACATTTTGAATGCTTAGCAACACAGGGAAATGGTCTAATTCACGCACTTATCAAGAGAGAATCTCCATCCCTACTGCATCTGATCTGGCAGACTCACTGAACACAAATGCTTTGTTTGTAAATGATGTCTGAGTGTTGGAGTGTACCGCTGGCTATCCATACATTTTTTAATTGGTTTGGTTAGTATAAGGAATTTGAAATTATTTCTACTTTTACTTTGATACTTAAGTATATTTTAGCAAGTGCATTTACTTTTGATACTTAAGTATATTTAAAACCAAATTCTTAGACTTTTACTCAAGTAGGATTTTACTGGGTGACTTTGCTTTTACTTATAATTTTTCTATTAAGGTATATTTACTTTTACTCAAGTATGACATTTGGGTACTTTTCCCACCCCTGAATACTCACCTTTTGATGGCCACTGGCATGCCGGAGAAGTGTGCTCTTCACGGATGAATAGACCGCATGTATGGCCTCGTGTGGGCGAGCAGTTTGCTGATGTCAACGTTGTGAACAGAGTGCCCCATGGACAACGAACACAATTGCATTTTGTGGACGGCAATTAGAATGCACAGAGATACCGTGACAAGATCCTGAGGCCCATTGTCGTGCAATTCATCTGCCGCCATTCATCACCTCATGTTTCAGCATGATAATGCACGGCCTTGTGACGCAAGGATCTGTACACAATTCCTGGAAGCTGAAAATGTCCCAGTTCTTCCATGACCTTGCATACTCACCAGACATGTCACCCATTGAGCATGTTTATGGATCGACAGCATATTCCAGTTCCCACCAATATGTGGAGATGTGTCGGGCTGCAAATGTTGGTCACACCACATACTGACTGGTTTTCTGATCCACGCCCCTTTTTTTTAAGGTATCTGTGACCAACAAATGCATATCTGTATTACCAGTCATGTGAAATCCATAGATTAGGGCCTAATTTATTTATTTCAATTGACTGATTTCCACATGAACTGTAACTTTAATCTTTAATTTATTTATTTTAATTGACTGATTTCCTCATGAACTGTAACTTTAATCTTTATTTATTTTAATTGACTGATTTCCTCATGAACTGTAACTTTAATCTTTAATTTATTTATTTAAATAGACTGATTTCCTTATGAACTGTAACTTTAATCTTTAATTTATTTATTTAAATAGACTGATTTCCTTAAATTAACTGTAACTTTAATCTTTGAAATTGATGAAGGTTGCGTTTTATATTTTTGTTCATTTTAATTTGGTAACAGAATTTTGAGCTTAATCACTTAATTCCAAATATATATTAGTTAAAGCACTATAACTAATTGGTAGGTCTACCTTTTACTTGTTACATCTGTGAACTTTCATTATACATCTGTAAACTTTCATTATTGTTCACCTAATACCTTTTTTGCACTATTGGTTAGAACCTGTAAGTAAGCATTTCACTGTAAGTTCTACACCTGTTGTATTCGGCGCACGTGACAAATAAACTTTGATTTGATTTTGCTCCCTCATGAAGGAGAGAAATTAGAAAATATCTTTGGTAACGGAGTTTCAAGGCACAGGGCAACGTTTTTTAAACTTCCACAAGGTAAATAATTTCTCCTAAAGTAAATATAAGTGTTGATATTATTTGGCAGGGGTCTTTAGGTCAACACTAATGTGTCTTGATGTATTTCTAATACTTATTAAGACTTTTTCTGGTTGATGTTTTGTAAGACCCTTTTCTGTCTTTCCAGAAATCAAAGCCTTTACTTGTTCCTAATATTTAAGATAGAAAATAGCTGCTAAAATGTATATATGCTTTAATTTTTAAAAAATATATATCTAGACTCTTAACTTTAATTTGACACTAGATTTGACATGCTCCTATGCAGTTCACATGTTGGTGTTCACGGGTCATTTTACTTCTTTTTTTACATGCCATGCCTTTTTAGATACTGTATTTGCCAATAATATTTATAATAAATGATATATTTATAATATAGAAGTAATGTGTGAAATATCCCTCTCCCTCTGCTTTTTTTGTAATAATACATATTTTCTTCTCTTTGTATTCCTGCATATGTTTTAATATTTGCCTTTGCATTTCAGAAAGCAGCCAAAGGCCTTGTCTAGCGAAATGTAATCAAATCTGCATTATATCCTCTGTCCCAGGTGACCATCCTCATCTACCTGTCAGTGGTGGGCTCGCTCCTCCTCTACATGTTGTTCCTGCTGCTGGTTGACCCTCTGATCCGTAAACATGACCCTTATATCCAACCCCTTCACAACGAAGAGGACTCTGAGGTAGGCCAACTTTTTAAATACACATAGGCACACACAAATGAACGAGTTACTTTAACTGTTTGAATTCTGGAAGGTCAGATATAAACAGGAGCTATTTTTCTATTTTTCGATCAGTTGTAGAGTGCCAGGTTTGCTCTTCCACACAGTCACCACACAGAGGGATCATAAACTCACATTACCTATCAATTAAGCTTTGTGCTTTGATTACTTTAGTTCTCTCTGATACCGCTAAGTTTTGTTGTGGTTAACCGGGTAAGGTCAACAGGTGAAGAACACAGGAGCGTGTGTAACGTCCTGTGTCTGTAACGTCCTGTGCTCTGTCTCTGTCTCCCCTCACAGGACATGCGGCCGCAGCCTGAGGGTGCCAGTGCTGCTCAGGGAGGCAGAAGTAACACAGTACTGGAGAGGGTAGAGGGGGCACAGCAGCGGTGGAAAAAGCAGGTCCAGGAACAGCGCAAGACTGTCTTTGACCGACACAAGATGCTTAGTTAAACCGCAATGGCTGACTTCAGATCAGAGGCTAGTCACCTCCTGAGCTTTGTCCACATCTGCTGCTGTTATACTGTCATTAGCTATGTCGTTTTTGTTCAGGATTTCAATTCCTTTGCCATTTCAATACATTCCCAGCACCTTTAGGACAGTTTATGTACAGTAATGCTGTTTGGAATGATGGCTGGCCCAATTGTCCTTTGTTTCCAAAATTATGGTTGCAGTCATGACTCCTAAGCTAAAGAATACAGATGTGATAGAAGTGTACCAAATGAGGAGTATAACAAAGCAGCATAATGCAAGTTATATCTTCATTTCTGTGTCATACACTGAGTGTACAAAATATTTAGAATACCTGCTCTTTCCATGACATAGACTGACCAGGTGAATCCAGGTGAAAGCTATGATCCCTTATTGATGTCACTTGTTATATCCACTTCAATCAGTGTAGATGAAGGGGAGGAGACAGTTTTAAAGAAGGATTTTTAAGCCTTGAGACAATTGGGACATCGATTGTGTGTGTGTGCCATACAGACGGTGAATGGGCAAGACAAAACATTTGTGCCTTTAAACGGTGTATGGTAGTAGGTGCCAGGCGCACCGGTTTGTGTCAAGAACTGCAACGCTGCTGGGTTTTTCACACTTAACAGTTTTCCAAGGACATCCAGCCAACTTGGGGGGGAAGTGTTCCTAATGTTTGTTATACTCGGTGTATGATAGTAGGTGCCAGGCACACCGGTTGTTGGGGGGGGGGGGGGGGGGGGGGGTGTTCCTAATGAAATGAAACTGGATATATTGCAATGACGTCATAAAAAAATAAGCTTGAAAAAATAGGACTGATTCAGAATGTCTGAATATGCTTAAGCACCTTTAAATTCAACCCTCATTGTTGTGTTGTGAAGCTACCTCAGTGCAGTGGATACTGTAGCTAGGCTGAATGTTTAACCACTGTATATGAGCACCAGCTCACTGCTTTTGGTTCATTTAGCACTTCCTGATGCTATCCTTTGTACTGAAAGACACAATAATAGAATATTTACTCCTTTTATTAAGCCTTGTAATAATGATTCATAGTTTTGCTGACTTTGTTTTGAGAGGCTCTGAAGTGGAGACTTGAGTTTATTGAAACCTCTGAGGTAGCTGAATGTGAATGGCTTGTAACGCTCTTTTATAATGTAGTTATTAACTGTAGAATCACTGGTTAATGGTTTTTGGAATTACTGGAATGCCAAATGGCTTTGAATGATTCCAGAGTGGAATATTGCAGTCAGTGGGATTGTCTCTCGCATTATTAGCAAGGACTGATGCTCTGTGCGTGTGCGGGGGGGGGGGGGGGGGGGGGTCCATTCACAAGGTGACGTTTTGCTGGCCTGCTTTTACTCAGACATACATGTTACGGAATGATGAAGATGTCTGTTGAATTATTATTTCTTAGTGTATTTTTTAGCTGTTGTATTTAAATGCAGATGCACTTTTAAATTGACGTTGTTTTGAATGTAATTTTCATCGTGTGAAAATGATCAGTATGTTGATTTTTAAGACATCAACTGACACGTTTGAATCGGTTATTACATTTGTTTATTACAGTTATCGTATATTGCACTGTTGAAAGAATGTCTGTTTGATGTAATTGTCTACATCATGCTTGGAAAACAATAAAAAAAATGTTCCCTTGGTTGAGCTTATATTGAAGTTATTTGGCGAAATCTGTGTAAAATAGTTTGAAGCCGCTTTTGTCTTCATGATGTTCGAGCCCTTGTTGTCACTTGCGTTGCTTACCGCCTTTTTCTGACGCCGTATCCCTCATCTTCTGTTGTGCTTGTATTACTCATGACCACTAGATAGCAGCACATCATTTGGTATTTTATATAGGCCTATCTTTGTTAGCTGGGCCTGGGGGGAAAATAGTTCAAAGAACAAAATTACCAACTGCACATTTTGTTAACAGAACACTTAGCTTAGTCTTTTTTAACAACGTTGCAGTAGCTAGAGGACTTGTTATAAGCTATTTCACAGCCTTTATGATAAACCTTACAAGTTTAAATTAAATGCTTGTGTGTTGTAGTGTTTTTTTTGTTTGGTATAGAAAGTTACAAGTCGTGAATGGTATTCTTTTGATGCAGTTTAGACATGCCACCTGCCCTATCCTGGAGAGGGGTTCTGTGGAATTATGGTGTCGAGATCAATGTGGTGTCGAGAGCAGGTCAATATGTTGTGTAACACTTCAGAGAAATCATGACAACATGAGAAGACTCTTAATCGTCACTAATGACCCTATTCCCTATATATTGCACTACTTTTGGCCAGGGCCCTGGTCAAAACTAGCGCACTAAATAGGGAGTAGGGTGGCATTTGGGATGCATCCTTTGTGTTCCTGCCTGCCAACTCACTGTGCTGTTCAGATGAAGAATGTTTATACTGTAGACTAGTTTGGGTTGGTACTATGGTATAAACACTCTCCTCCGTCTGCACTGTGTCACAGAAGCACAACAAGTCAGCCTGCCCTGGCCACTGAAGGCAAGAAAGAACATCCACACCTCTTTTCCTCCCTCTCCTCCCTCTTTTCTCCTCTCTTCTTTTTCATGTGTTCAGACAATGCCGCTAGAGCTGCTACAAGTACCTCCTTCCTGGCCTCCCTCTTTCCTCTTCTTCATGTTCACAGATTAGAGTCTTCTTTAGATCTCTAGTTGGTAGGGGGACAGCTGCACACTTTCTCTGTCTCTCTTGGGGACAGGTTGTTTTTTCTGCTGCCTCGGGAGGACTTCCTCTACCCTGACTGATCGTGCTTCCCCCTTCCTTCCTTGTGCGCACCGTCCCCCACGCCCTCACCCCCCAAAACCCCCTTAGCTACCCCTCTACTCCCTCCCCTCCTCAGCCCCCCCCCCCCCCCCACCCTCGCTGTCATTCCCCCTACCCTCCATCCCCAAGCATGGCTACAGTCAGTCCATCGTTAGCGCTCTATATTTAAATCAGGGAGGCGGCCGGGCCAACTGCTGTTCTTCAAGCAGCTCACAGACAGCTCCTCTAAGTTTTCCTCTCCTGGTCTGGTGCAGTTTTCTCCTCTAACAGGAGCCTGGACCAAGTGGATCACTCTGTCCTGTACCTGTTCAGAGAAGGAGAGAGAGGGAAGAGGGTGGAGGCAGAAGAGAAGAGAGCACAGAACTGAGTGCCTAAGGATTGTGGAAGTTCTGGAACTAAAGTGGGGCCACAGTGGAGTCACAACACAAAGTTGTGTAGCAGATACAACCGTTTCTGGAATATTTGGTGGTGATTAAAGGAGAGGACGTATCTTTCCAGGATTTAAAAGCTTTGTCCCGGGCGGGACAGTAGGACAGTATGGCGGCCAACGGTGAGCCGGCGATGGCTGCGTTGACGTCGTTCATCATGAACGAAGAGGAGCTGAAGAGGAAGCAGAGGGAGAAGTTGAAGAAGATGCAGGCGACGGGGGGTAACCCTCGCCCCGCCCGATCCCTCTTCTTCTTCACTCTCAAAAACCCTTTCAGAAAAGCCTGCATTAACATCGTAGAGTGGAAGTATCCTTTAAGGGCCCATACAGTATACAGAAATGCATGCGCGCACACATGCACCCTGCGCTCTTTAACACAATCCTGACTCTTGCTCTTTGATTCTGTTGAAGAAATGTTCCATGTGATTTATTTAAGTGATAATGCCCGAGAAGCCCGGTGTTTGTTGGATATATTGGCACGGGAGTTAAGGCCCGAGGCGAAGTCGAGTGTTATACTCTCTGTATGCTCTCTACTCATGTCATGCCTATATTCTCTATAGAACATTTATGTGCTTGGTGGTTGAACCTTCTATTCTACAGGATCACTCTCGTTTGGACATTTCAGAGACTTTAAATGTGTTACTTGCCAAATGTTTTTTTAGACCAAGTACATATGCAAAAGCAATCTGCCTGCCTGCCTGCCATGCTAAAAGTGTACAAATAGTTGAACAGGGAACTTCCCAGCTGGTGCATTTAGTTCCCAAGCGCAGCCATGTCTAAAATCCTCTTTAAAATCTCTGTTGAGGAACTTTTGTAGGTGTTAAAACTTTTGTTATGCAGCCTGCCTGGGTTGCCCACCCAGAGTCTATGTGAAATATGTAACCCAGTCTTTTCACTGTCCAGGGTGCTTATCCATGGCTTAACCCTGCGCGATTTTTAAAAAAACGAGAGTTTATGAAGCCAGTTTATTTAGTGATAAGTGTCTGGCTGACTTGGCTGCTTTTATGTGGAAAGAGCATTGTTGAAATGTTAGGGCACAGTTAGCCAATAGTTATATATTCTACCAGTATCATATAGTTGAGTACCGATAATATCTACGGTATTATATACGGTATCTACTGTGTTATTGGGTGCACTTTCAAATTGCCATGGTCTGAGCTGAGGGGCTTTTCCACCTATTCTAGTTATTCTATGTCTATGACAGTTAGCTTGATCCTGAAGACAGGTTGTTGAAGGATGTTTTCCTACTCTGGGGGTTTCCACCCTGTTTTCGGATCAGTCTCGCATACTATAGCTGTCTGCTGGTTATACATTGATAAAAACATTTCATCTAGATTTCATCTAGTATTCGTTGACACTATTTCTCCTGGCCAGAGGCAAAGGCTTGTCTTCAGTTCAGAACTTTTGATGGTGGAGATGGATATTGTTATTTCTTAGATCCACTGCTTGTTTCCATCATAGATTATGGTTTGTAAAATGATTTGCCAATTGACAGGATGTCCTATTCATAGATTACAGATGGCACCTACTTTTGTTTTTCTGCAGGCATGTTCTGGCATTGTCAGTTGTTAGGATGAAACATCCTCTTTACATTCAACTGTAAGAAAAGAGAGTTTGATTGTTTACACATCGCTTTGTGCTCACAGAATCCAGGCCTCAGGTACTCAGAGCAGAAGAATGTTCTAGAAATAGAAGCTAAAAATATACACTCTTTACAACACTTGTAAAATTGACTTTTCCTATGTGCCAGACACAACGCCATGCGAGACTGACCTTAGTAATTCATCATCATAGGCAAACATTTGACTTGGGACTTATTTGAGTTTGTATAAAGTGTGTTTAAAAGGTTTGATAATATTCTGGGCTGGTGGTCAGTAGTGCAGCTGTCCTGTGGCATCACACTGAGACACTGCTGCTGAGCTGGCAGGGGATTTCTGACATAGCTCCCCTTAGAGGTGGGAATGAGAAGGGCGGGCAGGATTGTGGCAGGTTCATGGTCCGTTTATATTCGTTTTAATTTTAGATTCAGTTTCGTTTTAGTTCGTTTTCAGACCTGATTAGCTCGTAGTTATTTAGTTTAAGTTTTCTGAAAAATATTTCTTTCGTTTTTATATTATTTAGTTTCAGTTAGGGACAGAAAGTATGCGTGGGAGGCTAGAAGCCATTGGTGTTGTATAGTTTTTGTGTTTTTTGGGATGTCACTTTTTGCCACTGGGGACAGTAATACAAAAAATGATGGGTCAGGTACAACTTTATATGAACAAAGTGATTGAGGATTTCACACCATGAATTCCTATGTGAAGACTCAATGGCCCATTTGAAGCTCAGGAAGTCGGTTTTAGTTTGCTAAAATGGTGTTTCATGTTGACATAAAATCAAAGACAGTACAGTATGAAGATAGGCAGAAACTGCTTCCCCAATAGAAATCCCGGATCACACTTGTTTTCAAGGCGATGTTAGCTAGCTAAGCTCATGCTCAGAAACACGTCATCGGCTCTAACGGTCACCTCGCGTCGAACTGCACATGTGCAGGCTATCAAATCAAAGGCACTAATTTGATATAAAGTTGTTTTTGACAAAAATGAAAATGTGTCAGTTTTTCACTTTCACAAAGTTGGACTAAGAACATGTTCAACTACTTAAAAGACATTGGCTCAAATCTGTTGTGCATTTCGATTTAGAGGCTAGCTCAGTGCTGCGCCCTCACTGAGTATCTCAAGGCCAACAGGTTTAATGCAGGCTGCCAGTAGCAACTGAATTACATTTAGAACTTCTTCTGCGTACGATTTTAAAATAATCGGTTCAAAGACATGCAGACGCAAAAAAAAGAAGGAAATAATTTGACTGTTTTCACCATCAAGGTCTATCTCTGGAAGCGTCACAGTGAAATCCACAACAAGAGCATATCTCTCAATAGCGCAATGTTCCTGTCTGCTCCAGTCTCATATTCAATATTAGCCCTGTGTGTATCTGCCTGGTTGTTGTCTTCCTGAGCCGTCCTCTCCAGACCCTTTGAGATCATCATCCTGCTGACCATCTTTGCCAACTGTGTGGCCTTGGCTGTGTTCCTACCCATGCCTGAAGATGACAACAACGCTACCAACACCAGCCTGGTGAGAACCTACTGACCTGATCTTCAGTTTGTGTGTGTAAAGCTGTTCTGATTGTAACATAATTATGACATGCACAGAGTATACCATACATTAGGAATACCTGCTGGCCCGTGTTGACTCCAATGACCCCACAGTTGAGGCTACATTTGGGGTTTTCCCAGTGGAGTGATGTCACATCAACGTGCAGTAAGAGGGTATTTTGTGGCTGATTGCAACTAAGGCATGTTGAACAAACTGATGGTCATCAGTTGGACAACAACAGCTGTGTCCTTCTATCCTTAGCGTATGACTGGTAGGCTAATACATGGCACAAATGCTTGAAATCCAAGTAATCTCCTTTGAAACAAAGTGTTTGGTCATAGTCAGTTGGTCATCTCAGTGCTTTCCCTTTCGAGTCATCGCAAGGTCAGACTGTCCTGTCCAGCAGCTAACCGCTCCAGCTATAGTACATCGGCCCCTTGAGTCCCATCCTCATCCTCAACATGCCTCCAGAGCTAAGACAGTGCTATACGTAGGACAACGTGGAAATATACTGAAAGTTATAATGAGTTTTTTTGTTTTCAAAGTATGAGGTTGAGATTTTGGAGTCTTGGTTTTTGACAGTGTCACACCAGCATGGTAAATGAGACCGTGACATTAGTGTGGATATAGTCGCTCATGACAGACTGTTAGCTGGAGAGATTTGTTTCTGGGTTCCAAGATTAGCCTGGATGTGATTTCCGTCCGCATACACTGGACAACAGCCGCTCATCATCTTAACACCGCTACGCTATCAACTAGGCTGGGTGCCAGTCTGAACTGCTCCCTTACCAGCTCAAATCTATACTGAAATAGACAGGCACCCAGGCTAAGTACCAACAGCACCTAATAATATATCTGTCGATCAGATATCGTTTTAATAAATTGATCACACTCTAAATAGCAGGTGACTGTTAATGTCTCCAACATTTATAACACTCAGTGACTGTAAGGCAAGACAGGCGTTAGCCCTCCCTAGCCTGGTCTGAGGAGCGTCCTGAGGCTTTATATTTAGGCCTGTTCTCATAGGTGTGTGTTGATGTACTGCTGTGGGTGTGGGAGTACGGTGCAGGCCATAGATCTGAGTCGGTGGGTTATACTTGTACATAACCCCACAACCCAGGAGGTTTTTCCATACACTCACCTCTTAATTTAGGGGATTTCTGAAGGAATATTTGAAAGTGTCTTGAGATAACTAGTCGACGATACTGGAGAGTGGCTATGTGTGTAAGGATTGTCTCCGAAGATCAGAGACAGGCTTTCAGATCAGGCGCAGAGCATGCAATGTAAAATAAATCTTGTTGTTTCGACTCATTATTTTTAAGTAACTGGTTCTGCAGGTTTTTTTCTCGGCCCAAGTGTTACGTGAATAACCCAAAACATTGGCCAAACAAGAGAGAACTATACTGAACAAAAATATAAACGCAACATGTAACAATTTCAACGATTTTCATTTCATATAAGGAAATCAGTCAATTGAAATAAATTCATTATGTCGTAATCTATGGATTTCACAAATATGTGCACAAAATTAAAGAGAAATAAGCTTTTTGTGCATATGGAATATTTCTAGGATCTTTTATTTCAGCTCATGAAACCAACATCTTACATGTTGCACTTATATTTTTGTACAGTGTAGTTCTACACACAGACAGGGCTTTTAACATACAATGTTTTCAACATACATATTTGACACACGTTGCTATTCATGATTACATTGTGCATGTTCATTTCTACAGTAATTCATATTCAACATGTCCTCACCTGGGATTTGAACTCGCAACCTCTTGGTTCACGGCATTACAATCTTACAGCTAGGCCAACATATCTCAGTCAATGACTGATTTCACCTGTGTTGCTACACTATGCACTTCAAAGTAAATCTCAACTCTGCTAGAAGTACACTCAAGATAAACTATTTTATTTATCCTCGTGATTAAGGAGTTGCATTAAAACTGAATAATATGCAACTGTCCAGAAAAAAACTCAAATTACAGAAATAACCAAATGAAATCAATGAAGAGAGTCTAGTCAGATTAACTGATAATTGACATGGTGGCGTAGCTGTAAGATTGGAATGCCGTGAACCAAGAGTTTGTGAGTTCAAATCCCAGTTGGGAACAGGTTGAATAATAATTACAGTATAAATGAACATGCACAATGTAATAATGCATGTCAACGTGTGACAAATATGTACATTGAAAGCGTTGTATGTTTAAAATACTGTTTGTGTGTGTGTAACTAGTTGCACGGACTTGTTTCAGTTGAGCAAACACATCATTTTTGTTTTTTGTTGTTGTTAAGGTAACACTTGGACCAAACATTTGAGTAAACAAAAAAAGGCTGTGGAACCAGTTAATAATTATTAGTTGAAACGGTAACACTTTACTTGACACCCAGCATCATAACACATTATGACACTGTCATAACCATATCATAATCTGACATAACTTGTCATAATATGTTATAATGTGTTCGTAAACACTGTGCTGACCCTTATATTTACACCTGTTGTGGCATATATTGCGTTATTTTTTGGCAGCCTATGACCCTGACAGACTGACCTTAGGCACTCCTATTGTACAGAATGTTTAGATGGAACACCCAGTGCACCAACTGCCACTTAGCGCCACATAGCTAGCTAGCGCTCCCAAGTTCACAAACCCTGTTTCTGGCTCTCCCTAGTTCTGCAACATGGAAACTAGGTGCCTGTGCCATGGTGCTGCGTGTCTCAGTTAGTAGAGCACGACACTTGCAGCGCCAGGATTGTGTGTTCGACTTCCGCTGGGGTCATCCATATGGAAAGAATTATACAAGCACTACTGTAAATCGCTTTGAATAAAAGCATCTGCTAAATGGAACTCTGTCATGATCCACGTTCCACCTCCTTTCACCACAACAGAGTAACACTACCATGGCCAACATACAGTATACTGTTAATGTGTTGTCCATCCATAGGATACACACCCATCTCATCACTCTAGATTACAACCCCAGCATGATCCATCTGGCCATTCCTGTCATTAGATCTGATTTGGCATTAGATCTCCTAATGCTTCCCTGATTAATCCTGTATGACTCGTCTCTCAGCTGGCCCTCGGCTGGCTCTCAGCCCACCCACCAGCTCCTCAGTGAGTGAGTCATTCCAAGGATGCGAGGACTGAAACAGGAGCTGTGCGCTGGGCTCTGAAGAAGCAAACCCACTCTCCCCCTGGTCGTCAGAAGTAAGCGTATAAGACCGGGGTTCAAGTAGTATTGCTTCTGGTCTGAAGCCCACCCTCCCTGGTTGTTAGAAGAAGTGTGTCGACGTGCATTCACAGTCAGCATCACCTCATGGACGCACAGCACTGTCACTGGAAACACTCAGTCAGATACTTACACATACTGTCCCACTGTGTAATTCACTTTAAAGTGGGTGTGCGTGTGTGTGTATATATATATATATATATACACACAGAGTACACCCACTTTATATTCACACACACACAGTACACCCACTTTAAAGTGAAAAACACAGTGGGATTACACAGTATATATCCATGAGGTGATATATATATACATCACTACATGACCAAAAGAATGTGGACACCTTTTTGTTGAACATCTCATTCCATATCATGGGCATTAATATGGAGTTGGTCCCACCTTTGCTGCTTTAACATCCTCCACTCTTCTGGGAAGGCTTTCCACTAGATGTCGGAACATTGTTTCTGGGACTTGCTTCCATTCAGCCACAAGAGCATTAGTCAGGTCAGGCACTGAAGTTGGACGATTAGGCCTGGCTTGCATTCTGCGTTCTAATTCATCCCAAAGGTGTTTGATGGGGTTGAGGTCAGAGCTCTGATCAGGCCAATCAAGTTCTTCCACACCAAACTAGACAAACCATTTCTGTATGGACCTCGCTTTGTGCACGGGGGCATTGTCATGCTGAAACAGGAAAGAGCCTTCCTCAAACTGTTGCCACAAAGTTGGAAGAACAGAATCGTCTAGAATGTCATTGTATGCTGTCGCATTAAGATTTCCCTTCACTGGAACTAAGGGGCCTAGACCAAACCATGAAAAACAGCCCCAGACCATTATTCCTCCTCCAACAAACTTTACGGTTGGCACTATGCATTCGGACGGGCAGCTCTAGCAGGGCAGGAATTTGATGAACTGACTTGTTGGAGCGTTTGTCTGTCCTAACAACCTCGGTGGTGTTAGTTTCATTCTGTAGAAGGACACTGGCTATTGAAGTAATTTTACCAATCAGATCTACAGTACATGCAAATAGTTAATCTGAATATTGACTACTAATAAGTATAAGCAGTGAGTAACGATGAGTAACTCTGAGCCAACTGCAATGCTGCTATATACAAGACAAATCACTTTTCACTAATTCCATTATTTAACCTTTATTTAACCAGGAAGTCCCATTTGAGGTTAGAAGAGCTCTTTCTCAATGGAGACCTGGCCAAACTGTAACTCAAGCAGGGTTTAGTTCTGTGACTGTTCTTCACTGCACAGACATACCAGCCAATACAGTGTGGAAAACATTTAGAATAGCTATTTTAATCCATCCAATCGGTTTGTTTCAGTCAGGGGAACCAGGAACTAACTGAACTCCTTGGAAGTGATTTGTGAAGGAGAGAATTGTCAACACAGAGATGTAGTCTACGAAAAGTAGCTGTCGTAAATGTAGTCTGTCACGTTGCAGTTGTTGTGTGTTCCACAGTTCCTCTGCCTGTCTGGTCTAGCGACCACCACGGTGTGTGTATAGAGACAGAGGGACACCCTACATGGTGCTGTTATGTGTGTGTTTGCCTGCTCTTCCTGACACTATCAATGCTAGAGCTAATACCACAGGGAATCAAATGTTTATCTAACTTATCGTCTGTAGCATTATCAGCTCAAATGAATGATGAGTCAAAGAAGATTATCTGTGTCCTTAATAACCTTTGGTTACAAAACATCCTACTTTTCCTCAGCGTACTGTTTATGTGAGAGCTCGTATGTTAGTATGTGAGCCAGTGTGTGTGTGTAGCTGACAAAGGTCAGACAGTTGAACTACAATGGCACCCAGTCTCACCATACGTCCCTCTTACTGAGTCAGCGTCATCCCTTTAAACCCTGTCTAGGACCCTTTCTAATCAGAGCTGTCGCGAGAGAACAAGCTGGCAAATCTAATACCGTTAAAGCCCGTTTGATTCTACAGCAGCCGATTGTGTCAAAGGTTTCAGTGACCCCAATCATTTTTCCTTAAACGCTCACTCCTATGTTCATATGTCGTTAATGAAGAAAAAAACAGCGGTAAATATCACAGAGTGGGCCTTGAAATGCCTTTTATCCTCTATTGAACTAACTGGCATCGATAGGTCTTTTCGGGCAGATGGGCTCTTTGCTTCCCTAAAATGAAAGGTGTAAGACCAGGGAGTTGGGTATCAAATCTGACCCCAGCCTGTTGTGTGTGTATGTTGTGCGTGAGCTTTACAACTGCAAATTGGGACAAATTCCCAAGGTCTCTTTTCTAATGGATAAATAAAGACGGCGAGTTTTGTAAAGAGTCTCATTGCCAGGGTTTTCGTGTCTTTCTCTTTCAGGAGAGTCTGGAGTATATCTTCCTGGTGATCTTTACGTTAGAGTGCTTTCTGAAGATAATAGCGTACGGCTTTGTATTCCACGAGGGAGCCTATCTACGGAACGCTTGGAACTTACTGGACTTCGTCATTGTCTTCATGGGGTAAGACGTGCCCAATGGGAGGGCTCCGTATGGAAGCCAATCAATCAAGCTAGCACTGTATGGTTTGGGTCTGCACAACAGCGTATTCCGGTCACATTCAGTTTTATGCCAGTAGATTATAAAGGGGGCATACAATGCATTACAACCACACCACAATGCATTACAACCACACCACAATGCATTACAACCACACCACAATGCATTACAACCACACCACAATGCATTACAACCACACCACAATGCATTACAACCACACCACAATGCATTACAACCACACCACAATGCATTACAACCACACCACAATGCATTACAACCACACCACAATGCATTACAACCACACCACAATGCATTACAACCACACCACAATGCATTACAACCACACCGCAATGCATTACAACCACACCGCAATGCATTACAACCACACCACAATGCATTACAACCACACCACAATGCATTACAACCACACCATAATGCATTACAACCACACCACAATGCATTACAACCACACCACAATGCATTACAACCACACCACAATGCATTACAACCACACCACAATGCATTACAACCACACCACAATGCATTACAACCACACCACAATGCATTACAACCACACCACAATGCATTACAACCACACCATAATGCATTACAACCACACCACAATGCATTACAACCACACCACAATGCATTACAACCACACCACAATGCATTACAACCACACCACAATGCATTACAACCACACCACAATGCATTACAACCACACCATAATGCATTACAACCACACCAGAATGCATTACAACCACACCACAATGCATTACAACCACACCACAATGCATTACAACCACACCACAATGCATTACAACCACACCACAATGCATTACAACCACACCATAATGCATTACAACCACACCAGAATGCATTACAACCACACCACAATGCATTACAACCACACCATAATGCATTACAACCACACCAGAATGCATTACAACCACACCACAATGCATTACAACCACACCACAATGCATTACAACCACACCACAATGCATTACAACCACACCACAATGCATTACAACCACACCACAATGCATTACAACCACACCACAATGCATTACAACCACACCACAATGCATTACAACCACACCACAATGCATTACAACCACACCACAATGCATTACAACCACACCACAATGCATTACAACCACACCACAATGCATTACAACCACACCAGAATGCATTACAACCACACCACAATGCATTACAACCACACCATAATGCATTACAACCACACCACAATGCATTACAACCACACCACAATGCATTACAACCACACCACAATGCATTACAACCACACCACAATGCATTACAACCACACCACAATGCATTACAACCACACCACAATGCATTACAACCACACCAGAATGCATTACAACCACACCCCAATGCATTACAACCACACCACAATGCATTACAACCACACCACAATGCATTACAACCACACCACAATGCATTACAACCACACCACAATGCATTACAACCACACCACAATGCATTACAACCACACCACAATGCATTACAACCACACCACAATGCATTACAACCACACCACAATGCATTACAACCACACCACAATGCATTACAACCACACCACAATGCATTACAACCACACCAGAATGCATTACAACCACACCACAATGCATTACAACCACACCAGAATGCATTACAACCACACCACAATGCATTACAACCACACCACAATGCATTACAACCACACCAGAATGCATTACAACCACACCACAATGCATTACAACCACACCAGAATGCATTACAACCACACCACAATGCATTACAACCACACCACAATGCATTACAACCACACCACAATGCATTACAACCACACCACAATGCATTACAACCACACCACAATGCATTACAACCACACCACAATGCATTACAACCACACCACAATGCATTACAACCACACCACAATGCATTACAACCACACCACAATGCATTACAACCACACCACAATGCATTACAACCACACCAGAATGCATTACAACCACACCCCAATGCATTACAACCACACCCCAATGCATTACAACCACACCACAATGCATTACAACCACACCACAATGCATTACAACCACACCACAATGCATTACAACCACACCACAATGCATTACAACCACACCACAATGCATTACAACCACACCACAATGCATTACAACCACACCACAATGCATTACAACCACACCACAATGCATTACAACCACACCACAATGCATTACAACCACACCAGAATGCATTACAACCACACCACAATGCATTACAACCACACCAGAATGCATTACAACCACACCACAATGCATTACAACCACACCACAATGCATTACAACCACACCAGAATGCATTACAACCACACCACAATGCATTACAACCACGCCAGAATGCATTACAACCACACCACAATGCATTACAACCACACCACAATGCATTACAACCACACCACAATGCATTACAACCACACCACAATGCATTACAACCACACCACAATGCATTACAACCACACCACAATGCATTACAACCACACCACAATGCATTACAACCACACCACAATGCATTACAACCACACCACAATGCATTACAACCACACCACAATGCATTACAACCACACCACAATGCATTACAACCACACCACAATGCATTATGCTTGGCTTTAGTTGGTTTCAGGTAAAGGGTTACAGAGAAAGTCGATTGTTTAGTATCTCTGTGGTAATCAGTTAGTTGCATGCCACTCTATAATGTCCTATGTAGCTGTTATAAAGGCTTTATGAATGCGTACCTAGTGAGCCTACAGTAAAAGTGTCACCAGTTACTAATTCTGTCTGTTGTTTTTCTCCTGCAGCCTCTTCACCATCGCCCTGGACACCATCAACTATCTAGCAGGCATTCACATGGAGAAGGGAGGAGGGTTAGATATGAAGGCCCTCAGAGCATTCAGGGTGCTCAGGCCCCTACGTCTCGTAACTGGAGTCCCCAGTAAGGACCGACACATCACGCAAACACGCACGCGCACACATGCCCGCACATACGCCCGCACATTGTTTGATGTTTCAGTTGTTTGATTCTCCAGTGCAGCGTTTCGACCAGAAGTTCTTCGTCAGGCTTCGAGTAACATTCACAGTGGGTAGTAGTGGGTCACACTGTCATCTCCTTCCATTATGTTTTACAATATTGTTTCTTCAGGTTTTAGCTTAGCGCGCATTTCTGTTTCTTTAACACACCATTGACCCTCGTTGGCTAATGTGTCTGTTTTTTTTTATTGAAATAGTACTGAGGTAGTGAGCTCCTCCCTGTTGTTCCCCTCCAGGCCTGCAGGTGGTGATGAACTCTATCCTGAAGGCAATGCTGCCCCTGCTGCACATTGGCCTGCTGGTCTTCTTCATGGTCACCATCTACGCCATCGTAGGTCTGGAGCTCTTCAAGTGTAAGATGCACAAGACCTGCTACTGGACCGGCACAGGTAAGCAAAAAGTAGTAGATAGTAAAGAGTATGTGAAGAGTATTTGAGGTAAGTCACTGACATTGAGGACAAACAGCTATGACAACCAGGTAATATTTGGACAACCAGGTAGCTCTACTGTACTCTTTGGATGGAGGTCTGAGTTGTAAACAAGGCACCTCTAACCTGGTCGCTAATGTGTTACACATCAAAGTCTTTCACAATGAAAATGTTTTTGTGTCGCTTTCTGTCCTTTCCTCCAAAATGTTGGAATTGGAATTGGGGTTTTCTGAATTGATTGGAATTGAAATCGAATTGACCCCAACCCTGGTCACCACACATCAACATCTTTCACAATAAAACATTTGGTTGTCTCTCTCTCTCTCCTCCAGACATCATGGCTACATTAGAGAACGAGAGGCCCGCCCCCTGTGCCCAGGCCGGTAACGGGCGCCGCTGCCTCCTCAACGGGACAGAGTGTCGTTCAGGCTGGGCGGGGCCAAACTTCGGCATCACCCACTTTGACAACTTTGGTTTCGCCATGCTCACCGTCTTCCAGTCTATCACTATGGAGGGCTGGACCGATGTGCTCTACTGGGTCAGTCTCTCCTCCCTATGACAAGCAGCTGACTGCAGACTCACAGCAGGGTCCTGTGGCGTGCCATTACCTGAAAGGACCATACATCTAGGCACTTCACAGGACATGAGATGCAGTCAGAATCCGGCTGCGATTCCGCAGACAGCTAATTTTGCCTCCCAATGACGTAATTAAAGGCAGTGTATTAGAATAGATGACCCATCCAGCTTCATGGTGGTGTAGCAAACAACCTACTGTATTACAGTAGTGACGCTGTAGTTGGTTGTAATGTTGTGCTGTCCTTCAGGTGAATGATGGCCCTGGCTCTACTTTGTGACTGTATGACAACTCGGTCCTGGGGACCCCAAGAGGTGCACGTTTTGGTTTTTGCCCTAGCACTACCCAGCTGAATCCAATAATCAACATGTCATCAAATGTGATTATTTGAATCAGCTGTGTAGTGCTATGGGAACCAAAATGTGCCCCCCTTCGGGTCCCCAGGACCAAGTTTGGGAAACACTTATGTATTATGTTGTAGTGACGTTGTAGCAACGCAGTAGTGATGTTCTCCTGCAGGTGAACGATGCCATAGGGAACGAGTGGCCCTGGCTCTACTTCGTGACTCTGATCCTAATTGGATCCTTCTTCGTGCTCAATCTGGTCCTGGGTGTTCTCAGTGGGTATGATCATGTCCTCTACTCTACTCTACGCTTTTAGAAAAAAAGGTGCTATCTAGAACCTAAAAAAGGCTCATTGGCTGTCCCCATAGGAGAACCCTTTGAAGAACCCTTCTTGGTTCCACATAGAACCCTTTTGGGTTCCACGTAGAACCCTTTCTACAGAAGGTTCTACGTGGAACCCAAAAGGGTTCTCCTATTTGGACAGCCGAAGAACCCTTTTGGAACCCTTTTTTCTAAGAGTATACTGTTCTTCTAGTTATCTTGAATGGTGTATTTAATCAGAAATGTCTAATCAGAAATGTCTACCTTTTTTGTCCTCTTCCCTACACCCAGAGAGTTCACTAAGGAGAGAGAGAAGGCTAAGTCCCGAGGGGAGTTCCAGAAGTTGAGGGAGACCCAGCAGCTGGATGAGGACCTGAAGGGTTACATGGAATGGATCACTCAGGCTGAGGTCCTAGACAACGAGCAGGAGGGGAAAGGTAGCTGCTGACAATGTCCAGTTGTACATTGACTCTTGAGGGTGCCCGACATCTCTTGGGGGTGTCCGACGTCTAAATTGTTATAGGGTGTCTGATTTGTTCTGGGGGTTCCTAGGGATTTGAGCAACATTGCATTTTATATTTTAGACATTTAGCAGACACTCTTATTCAGAGCAACTTACAAATGAGTGCATTCGTCTTAAGATAGCTAGGTGAGACAACTACATATCACAGTCATAGTAAGTACATTTTCCCTCAATAAAGTAGTTAACAGCAAAGTCAGTGATAGTCAGAAAAGGCAAGTTGGGGCAGTGTGCGCCTGGGGGGTTATTTAAGATGCACTTCAAAAAGGTAGGGTTTCAGACATTTTCGGAAGATGGGTAGGGACTCTGCTGTTTTGATGTTAAAGGGAAGCTTGTTCCAACATTGGGGTGCCAGGACAGAGAAGAGCTTTGACTGGGCTGAGGTGGGAGCTGACCCCCTGTTGGGGTGTAGGGTGTCTTAATGTATACAAGTCCCCCTAATATTCTGTTTATTCTTGGCAGGACTACTGCCTTTGACGGAGGCAGACACAGACAGTCTGATAGGGATGGAGGGTGAGAGCCGGATGGTGTACTATTAGTGAGTACGGAGATAAAAACATAAGCGATACATCATTTAAATGTAATATTATTTTTTACATATCATAGACACGGTGACTGACTTCAGACCATCCTCTCCTTCCCCGCTCTCCCTCATTCTCTCCCTCTCTGCTCTCTCTGCACTCTCTGCTCTCTCTGTCTCCCTCTGTTTTTCTCCCTCTCTCCCTCATTCTCTCCCTCTCTCCTCTCTCTGTCTCCCTCGCTTTTCTCCCTCCCTCTCTTTCTCTCTCTCTCTCTCTGTCTCTCCTCTCCTCTCCCCCCCTCTCGTCTCTCATTTCTCCTCCCTCTTTCCTCTATTTCTCTCTCAACCCTCTCTCCCCAGTCGTCTGGCTCGTCGCTGGAACCGGTTCTTCAGGATGAAGTGTCTCGTCTATGTAAAATCGAAGACATTTTATTGGTCTGTGATTCTGGTGGTCTTCCTGAATACTATTGCCATCGCTAGTGAACATCACCACCAGTCAGACATGCTTACTACTGTACAAGGTACACACACATACACAACACACACACACACACACACACACACACACACACACACACACACACACACACACACACACACACACACACACACACACACACACTACTATATAAGGTCTGTTTTACGCTCTCACTGAAGCTGCCATTGACTAGTACATCTAGGAAGCATGTTCTGCATGGGCCCGATTCAGAGTAAAGATAAGCTGCCACAACTCAGGCTTTCGCTTAAATCATTCATTGATGTCAATAAGATACTTGCACAAAAATGTTGCGTTACGCAGATCTCAGGTCAGAATATTGGCACGTAAGCATACGCTAGTGTATTGTATCTCGTTTCTGTCATGTCTTTATCTCTTTATATATACTGTGACCTCTTTTACTTTTACTCACTGATATATGGTGACTTTTTTTAGTTGACTAATGTTACCCCCATAGACAGAACCTGAGCCTCTAGTACAGAAATAGCTGCTCCCAGTACAAACCATGAACTACATCA
Organism: Salvelinus fontinalis; assembly: GCF_029448725.1. Classification (NCBI taxonomy): domain Eukaryota; kingdom Metazoa; phylum Chordata; class Actinopteri; order Salmoniformes; family Salmonidae; genus Salvelinus; species Salvelinus fontinalis. Next base: position 11,095,401 of record NC_074672.1, on the reverse strand, counting down.
AACGTCCTGCTGTCAAAGGGTCAGTTCTTAGCACCCTGTCTTGCCGATAATGAATGCAGGGGGTTTTACGCACATCCAAAATAATAACAGGAACAGGACATAAAGAACGTCCAATATATATATATATAGAGTAATTGCCTGGCAACCCAGACTCCTTGCTCCGGCCAAATGTTACATCACGCCCACGGACGTTAGTTTCTTCTCCGCAATGAGTCTGGATCTGAATAGCTCACCGACCCTTCACCGAATGCCAACCCATTCGGGGCCGTCTGATTGGTACAGAAACCGATGGATCGGGCCAGAACAGGGTAAAGCGGCGGTTTGAAAATGTGTCATTGGATTTGTTACTATGATTGGTTAGAGACGATCCAATCGCTGATGACTTTGTTTTGTACAACGCCCCTCGACACCACAAACGACTTCAATGACGGCAGTCTCAGAGTACAGCACGCAGCGAACCACAGCGCTGCGTAAGAATTTAGTGTGAGTCGTCAGGCTAAGAGAGAAAGCCATAAGGAAATGTCTGCTCACTGTTTTGCTTCTCCCAAAATACATATTTGAATAACCCTAAGGTGATTCAATAGCCTAAATCTTTGGGTGTTTGTTCCCAGCAGAAATATTCCGACTTGCATGAAAAAGACAACCATCACTCACAAATAAAATATTACTTAGATGGAGGCTGGTGGGACGAGCTATAGAAGGACAGGCTCATTGTAATGGCTGGAAAGGAATCAATGGAAACGGTATCAAACACATCACACGTATGGAAACCACATGTTTGACTCCGTTCCATTCATTCCATTCCAGCCATTATAATGAGCCCATCCTCCTATAGCTCCTCCCACCAGCCTCCACTTACTTAGCTGTGTTATTCTCTCTGGTGTCAGATAGTGCCAACAAGGATCAGTTCTTAGGGGCCTCTCTCGCCTATCCCTGATTTCATATCGGTTACCTCTTGCCTATCCCTTTGTCCTCATTGGTTCCTGTGTCCTTTCTCAGACAATGCCAACAAGGTGCTGCTGACCCTGTTTGCGCTGGAGATGTTTGTGAAGATGTACGCTCTGGGCCTGCCTCAATACTTCTTGTCCCTGTTCAACCGCTTCGACTTCTTCGTGGTGAGCGTGGGCATCCTCGAGATCATCCTGGTCACTGCTGACGTCATGTCCCCTCTCGGCATCTCTGTCCTCCGCTGCATCCGCCTGCTGAGACTGCTCAAGGTCACCAAGTAAGTCGCCTCACTGGAAGAGCATTTATTGACCAAACGTTTGCTATTCTTGCGAGCCTTATCAAATCCGGAGCTAGCTAGCCTTCCATCAGAGAGATTTAACATTTGGTGACACAGCTGTTGCTGTGATTCTGGGGTTTGTTCCACAATCACTGAGCGGCATCTCTGTGCTTTCTAAGTTTAATGAGTCAACAATAAAACAGCACTTGTCAAGCATTGCATTTGAAATGACGAGATAAGTGATATGATATCAGTAATATAATCATAGTCAATGTAATCAAACATTTGATATAGTCTAGTATCTCTACGGTGGCCCTAAGAGCCAAAGTAGCTTTTTATTTTCGTGAGCGCACTGTCAGTAAACGTTTCACCTAAGTACCACCATATAGTATATCTCTGATAACAGCCCACTACTCTCTCCTCTCTCAGGTATTGGACCTCCCTCAGTAACCTGGTTGCCTCCCTGTTAAACTCAGTCCGTTCCATCGCCTCGCTGCTCCTCCTCCTCTTCCTCTTCATCGTCATCTTCTCCCTGCTGGGCATGCAGGTGTTCGGGGGGAAGTTCAACTTCCCAGACCAGGAGATCAGACGCAGTAACTTTGACAACTTCCCCCAGGCGCTCATCAGTGTCTTCCAGGTATTGTGCTCTCTATTGTAGCGTGATGTGTTGACTGACTGGCCGGAGGGACGGATTGAACGACTTCCTCCTCTTCATTCAGGTTCTGACAGGGGAGGACTGGAACTCCATCATGTATAATGGTATCATGGCTTACGGTGGACCAGTCTTCCCTGGCATCCTAGTCAGCATCTACTTCATCATCCTCTTCACCTGTGGAAACTGTATCCTTCACTTCACCAGTACATTGAAAAAAGTTTTGAATATTTATTGCGTAAATGGAATGGATGTGAGGGGATTCAGGCGGAGACTGAGATGAAGCCAACGGTTGTAGATGAAGGATCCAGGGGGTGGACTCTGTAGTGTTTGAGTCTCGGGTTGACATCATCATCATCCGCAGGCCGTGGTAGGCTGCTGTGGTGATGGCAGTACCCATCAGGAGATCGGTTGTCACTAGTTACCACAGCCACAAAGTCGAAATGGGCTAATATCCTAAAAATGGGTGAAAACAAAATAGAACTGTTGTCTTAATGTAAGGTTCGGCATAGTTAGCAGTGTGGTTACTGGCCAACTCGATTAACATTTTTGTTACCGTCTGTCAGGATAGAATAGTTTGTGACCTGTTTGGTTACAGAATAGGGCTTGTTTTATAGGATGTAAAAGAATTGTATAATTACAAGGCTAGACTGTGGCATAGCTAAGAGCAGGCCCAAGTACAAGGCTGTTGTTTCCTGAGTGCTGTGTGAACAGACATCCTCCTCAACGTGTTCCTGGCCATCGCTGTTGACAACCTGGCAGAAGCAGAGAGCCTGACGGCCGCCCAGAAAGACAAGGCAGAGGAGAGGAAGAGGCGGAAACTGCTCAGGTAAACACAACAACCCTCCTTTGACTCAACACACTCTTGTTTGGCACCACTGCAGAAAGAGCTAAATAAATGTAAGATGTTAGCAGTGCTTGACTTAGACTGAAATAGATTCCGGTACTCATTTTGTGTGCCGGTACCGTTTATATTTAGGGGCAGGAGCTCCACAATACTTTTGAGCTAATATTCTATAGGAGGTGCGGGAACTCAAGAAGAACAAAATCTGAGGTGCCGGTACGCAGTTGCGGTGAACTCCTGCCCATGTCAAGTACTGGATGTTAGCGGCTGTTTGCTCAACTTTCTCTATCCTCCTTTATCTTTATCTTCCTTCCTTTCCCATCTTAATCAGCCGCTGTTAGCTATACATCCATTATTACAACTAAATGTTCCCCTATTCTCCCTCTCTCCACCTGTTCCTACCAGGGCCAACATGCCAGACAAGGCTGACGAGGAGAAGGTTCTGCTGGCTAAGAAACTGGCTGAACAGAGAGCAAAGATGGAGGGGATTCCCACCACTGCTAAGGTTAGTACTGCTGACTCAAGAGTCCTCTATCTGTACCTGGCAGGTTAGTGTATGAGGTTAGTTAACTAACCCTAGCACTAAGAAGCTAACTGGACAGAGAACTAGGATAGAGTGGATTCCTACCACCGCTACGGTCAGTCAGCAAAGAGGGCTAGTGAGCCAACAGGATCTAACACCACATCTCTTGGTGCAGGGTTACATTTCACTATTTCAGTCCTGAACCAGGTGTTGAGATGGCACGGATAGCCTACTGTATACTGTGCCATTAAGCTGTCAATGAGCTGATGCTGGGTCAATGTGTGGTATTTAGTTAGCTGTGTCTCTTGTATTCTGAATCTCTATGTTTTTAGCTGTTTATAAACCTGTCTCATTATATATCCATTGTTTTCAATTACAGCTGAAAGTTGATGAGTTTGAATCCAATGTGAAGGAAGAGAAGGATCCCTTCCCTTCAGCAGACTTCCCAGGTAGGTGGTAGGCACTGTCTGAGCCAGCCCTAGGCCAGGCAAGGCTTCAGGAATTATCCCAGCATACACTACTGTACTATCATCTGAATCGCACTTCTGCTAATCGAACCATTACAAAAAAGAAGCAACTGAATCTAATAGTCGATAGCTAATTGCAGTAGGAAAGCTACTGCTTGATGTTGACGTCATTACATTGGATTGAATGACCATCCCAGCCGCGGTACAGTCAGTATAAGAATAGCCCCACCTAATTATTATTAGCCGCTCATCCCAAAGATCATCATCTTTTTAAGTTCAGTCTATTCTTATACGCTGTCCTTATAAAGGCTGTACTACCACACATGTGTTTGTTGTTATCCTGCCATTTTCCTGGAATCGGAAATATGAGTTGTCTGAGGTTGTTGTGCTCATCCTCGACAGAGCTCAAGGTCCTAAACGATATCGTAACCGCCATCGATAAGTGACAATACTGTGCAGCCGTATTCATCGACCTGGCCAAGGCTTTTGACTCTGTCAATCACCACATTCTTATCGGCAGACTCAACAGCCTTGGTTTCTCAAATGACTGCCTCGCCTGGTTCACCAACTACTTCTCTGATAGAGTTCAATGTGTCAAATCGGAGGGCCTGTTGGCCTGTTGTCCAGTATCTATCGGGGTGCCACAGGTTTCAATTCTCGGGCCGACTCTCTTCTCTGTATACATCAATGATGTCGCTCTTGCTGCTGGTGATTCTCTGATCCACCTCTACGCAGACGACACCATTCTGTATACTTCTGGCCCTTCTTTAGACACTGTGTTAACTAACCTCCAGACGAGCTTCAATGTCATACAACTCTCCTTTCGTGGCCTCCAACTGCTCTTAAATGCAAGTAAAACTAAATGCATGCTCTTCAACCGGTCACTGCCCGTACCTGCCCGCCCGTCCAGCATCACTACTCTGGACGGTTCTGACTTAGAATATGTGGACAACTACAAATACCTAGGTGTCTGGTTAGACTATAAACTCTCCTTCCAGACGCACATTAAGCATCTCCAATCCAAAATTAAATCTAGAATCAGCTTCCTATTTCGCAACAAAGCATCCTTCACTCATGCTGCCAAACATACCCTCGTAAAACTGACCATCCTACCGATCCTCGACTTCGGCGATGTAATTTACAAAATAGCCTCCAACACTCTACTCAACAAATTGGATGCAGTCTATCACAGTGCCATCCGTTTTGTCACCAAAGCCCCATATACTACCCACCACTGCAACCTGTACGCTCTCGTTGGCTGGCCCTCGCTTCATACTCGTCGCCAAACCCACTGGCTCCAGGTCATCTACAAGTCTTTGCTAGGTAAAGCCCCGCCTTATCTCAGCTCACTGGTCACCATAGCAGCACCCACCCAAAGCACGCGCTCCAGCAGGTATATTTCACTGGTCATCCCCAAAGCCAATTCCTCATTTGGCTGCATTTCCTTCCAGTTCTCTGCTGCCAATTACTGGAATGAACTGCAAAAATCACTAGAGCTGGAGACTCATTTCGCCCTCACTAACTTTAAGCACCAGCTGTCAGAGCAGCTCACAGATCACTGCACCTGTACATAGCCCATCTGTAAACAGCCCATCCAACTACCTTATCCCCATACTGTATTTATTTATTTATCTTGCTCATTTGCACCCCAGTATCTCTACTTGCACATTCATCTTCTGCACATCTATCACTCCAGTGTTTAATTCCTATATTGTAACTACTTTGCCACCATGGCGTATTTATTGACTTACCTCCCTTATCTTACCTCATTTGCACACAATGTATATAGACTTTTTTCTACTGTATTATTGACTGTATGTTTGTTTTATTCCATGTGTAACTCTGTGTTGTTGTATGTGTCGAACTGCTTTGCTTTATCTTGGCCAGGTCGCAGTTGTAAATGAGAACTTGTTCTCAACTGGCCTACCTGGTTAAATAAAGATGAAATAAAAAATGTAAAAATGAGCGCACAGCACATCCTCTCGTTTATCCCTGCTACAGTAGCCTGATCCCAGATTTCTTTGTGCTGTCAACTTCATTGTCACGCCACTAACCATAGGAGTTGGCAAAACAGCACAAACAGACTTGGAATCAGACTATTGCTACACTATGTCTTATGTTTATGAACCTAAAACAAATATGGTTGTGTTTTTGTCTGAAAAGAGGACAAAAATCTGGTTCTAAATTGAATGACTTTAATGAAAGAAAAAGGAAAGCACACCATAAAAAAACCTGTCAATAATGAATTTACTGTATAATAATTGAATGACTGCCAACTGTCCTATCCACGACGCCTTCTGTTCTAGGTGATGACGAGGAGGAGGAGCCTGCTATCCCTGAGAGCCCACGGCCTCGACCAATGGCTGACCTCCAGCTGAAAGAGGAAGAGGTTCCTATGCCGGAGACCTACTCCTTCTTTATCTTCGGGCCGGAGAACAAGTGAGTCGCACAGATCAACACATTCCCTATTCAATTCAGGCCAACAACGAACAATGGGGTGTATCTGACGAAGAGTCGTGTTAGACTGCTATTAAAATCATCATTCAATAATAATAATACATTTCCCGTCGGATGTTACAATAACTATGTAAGTTGAGGTTGTTGTCTTTTCTTTGTGTGTTTGTGTTTGTGTTCCCTCCGTGGTCAGGTTTCGTAAGCTGTGTCATAGGATCGTCAATGCCACCCCCTTCACCAACTTCATCCTGCTCTTCATCCTCCTCAGTAGCATATCACTGGCCGCTGAGGATCCCATAGACCCCAAGTCATTCAGGAATAAGGTGCTCAGGCTATGTTCCATTAGGAAGTCTAAGTGTAGGGTGTCTATCTACTCTGGATGAAAACACACTTTGGTGAATAAAATTTCACTTCCTTATGTTCTAAAATACAATTAGTGTTCTGAATTCTTCAGTGGGGACTTTCTCTAACATATCATTAACATTATACATCTACATCATATCATTATACATCTAATATACATCTGATAATAAGCACTGCTCTCTGTCGACAGAGCGGCGGCACGCAGACTTTTGAGGATTTCGTATGTTGTGGTCGTTTGCAAAGTTGTTTCCGCGGGTCGCAAAAAAGCAAAATCGACACGAGCTGAATTAAATAAAGAAATGCTTGTGCTCCTTTTACATTTCACAGAGATATGCTTGCTTTTGCGAGAAATCTACTAAAATTAACAATAATTTCACATGAATATGAAAAGCGAATACTAATATATAAGACATGAATGCCAATAGTGTGCATAGCTGTCATCAAGGCAAAGGGTACTTTGAAGAATCTCAAATATAAAATATATTTTGATTTGTTTAACTCTTTTTTGGTTACTACATGATTCCATATCTGTTATTTCATAGTTTTGATGTCTTCACTATTATTCTACAATGTAGAAAATAGTACAAATCAAGAAAAACCCTTGAATGAGTAGGTGGGTCCAAACTTTTGACTCGTACTGTATATTTTTGACCCAAAAAATTCTCTGGCCTCCATTGAATTATTTACCTTAATTTTGGTCACCTGCAAGGGTAACAACTCCAATAACTTTTGAACGGATTATGATAGAGACATGAGGTTTAGACTACACCATTTACCCACTGGTCAAAATATGTGTTTTTGATTGGACACCCTACTAAGTGGTGTCTTCTAATGTGTTCCAGTCAGACACATCAAATAACATTTTAAATAAAGTGCATTCAAAATGAAACATCAATTAATGTTCCATAAAAGGACAAACAGTTTAAAGCTTCTCAAACTTTTTTGGGGCCGGGGACCCCTTTTGTGATAGCAAATTAATCAGGTTTCCTTATAATCGGAACACAACTCGAGTTAGTAAAACTCCTTGTGTGCTATATTGTTATCTATGACTATGTTTTTTTAAAGGCCAATGTCTTGGCATCGGAGAGAAAATTGTGCTGTTTTCAAGCTAATTTCCCTCAAATCTACACATTTTATCACCGTGAATACCAATATCCCTGTGATTATCCCAGGCCCATGTTGCCCAGGGTTAAGAACATACATTGTAGATGAATACTATTGCATTGTATTGTATTACACAATTTAAACTTATTCCACGGATCCCTTGGCCAAAAGTTCTTTAATCTGTTGTTAGTAATATCCATCAAAATATATATATTGAGATCTGGCTGCGGACCCCCTGCAGTTCCGCGGACTCCCCTTTGAGAACCCCTGGTGTAAAGTACGCTATGTGAATGACTTCGCTATGTGACGATAACTCGACCAACCCTCTCTTTTCTGCAGGTCTTGGCATATGCTGATATCGTCTTCACCACTGTGTTCACCATTGAGATTGTGTTGAAGGTAAAGTGGTCTAAATTCCTATTGGATGAAATATTTAGGACATTACCCTGGTGACAGCTCGTGTATGTTAACCCAAGTGCCCCCCCCCCCCCCCCCCTCCTCCAGATGACAGTGTATGGAGCCTTCTTGCATCCAGGCTCTTTCTGCCGTAACTCCTTCAACATGCTGGACCTGCTGGTGGTGGGCGTGTCTCTGTTGTCCATGGGAATGGAGTGAGTGTCGCTATCCTGATGGGTGATAGTAAATATATAGTGTTACTGTATTATTCCTGTGGATAATCACAGAGTTTACCAAACATTGGAAACACCTGCTCGTTGCATGACATAGACTGACCAGGTGAATCCAGGTGACAGCTATCATCCCTTGTTGATGTCAGCTGTTAAATTCACTTGAATCCGCGTGGAACGCTTTCGACACCTTGTAGAGTCCATGCCCCGACGAATTGAGGCTGTTCAGAAAAAAGGGGTTGCAACAGTAGTAGGAAGGTGTCCGTAAGGTTTTGTACACTCGGTGTAGTTCTCGATGTCTGAGTGGCGCCGTAGAGATGCAATAGAGCGCTGTAGAGATACACGTGTACACGCGTGACCTCATTTCAACCAGCCTCGCCCGCTGGGACGAGCACATTGTGAAGGCTGTCGTGTGTCTGCCGTCGGACTCTAGGTCCAGTGCCATCTCAGTGGTGAAGATTCTCAGGGTGTTGAGGGTGCTGAGGCCTCTAAGGGCTATTAACAGAGCCAAGGGCCTGAAGGTACTGTACACCACATACACGTATTTCTATACAATAGCATTGCCACACAGCTTGTGATCTGACCTGTATGTGTAACCTTTGTTTACAGCACGTGGTTCAGTGTGTGTTTGTAGCCATCAAAACCATCGGCAACATCGTCCTGGTCACCATGCTGCTAGACTTCATATTCTCCTGCATAGGGGTCCAGCTCTTCAAGGTACGGTTCAAACTGTATTTTGTAGCTATATGCAATAGCTCACATATGACACTGAGAACAGCATGGTCCTAGACAGCTCAGTGGGTTTATTATGATTTATAATATACTAGACTGCATACGGGTCCAGCGCCACAATGTGAGATTGAATAATGTATGTACAGTAGTAGCTAGATGACATAACACTTGAGGTCATAGCCAGCTCAGTGGTTATGGTTGTGGTTGGGGCTAGGGTTGAACGGGGATATGGACATGAGGCTAGGGTTAGGGTTGTGATTGGGGCTAGGGTTGAACCAGGATGTGGACATGAAGCTAGGGTTATGGTTGTGGTTGGGGCTAGGGTTGAACGGGGATATGGACATGAGGCTAGGGTTAGGGTTGTGATTGGGGCTAGGGTTGAACCAGGATGTGGACATGAAGCTAGGGTTATGGTTGTGGTTGGGGCTAGGGTTGAACGGGGATATGGACATGAGGCTAGGGTTAGGGTTGTGATTGGGGCTAGGGTTGAACCAGGATGTGGACATGAAGCTAGGGTTATGGTTGTGGTTGGGGCTAGGGTTGAACGGGGATATGGACATGAGGCTAGGGTTAGGGTTGTGATTGGGGCTAGGGTTGAACCAGGATGTGGACATGAAGCTAGGGTTATGGTTGTGGTTGGGGCTAGGGTTGAACGGGGATATGGACATGAGGCTAGGGTTAGGGTTGTGATTGGGGCTAGGGTTGAACGAGGATGTGGACATGAAGCTAGGGTTAGGGTTGTGGTTGGGGCTAGGGTTGAACCAGGATGTGGACATGAAGCTAGGGTTATGGTTGTGGTTGGGGCTAGGGTTGAACCAGGATGTGGACATGAAGCTAGGGTTATGGTTGTGGTTGGGGCTAGGGTTGAACCAGGATGTGGACATGAAGCTAGGGTTATGGTTGTGGTTGGGGCTAGGGTTGAACGGGGATGTGGACATGAAGTTAGGGTTGGGGTTGTGGTTGGGGCTAGGGTTGAACCAGGATGTGAACATGAGGCTAGGGTTAGGGTTGTGGTTGGGGCTAGGGTAGAACGGGGATGTGGACATGAAGTTAGGGTTGGGGTTGTGGTTGGGGCTAGGGTTGTACGGGGATGTGGACATGAAGCTAGGGTTAAGGTTGTGGTTGGGGCTAGGGTTGAACGGGGATGTGGACATGAAGCTAGGGTTAAGGTTGTGGTTGGGGCTAGGGTTGAACGGGGATGTGGACATGAAGCTAGGGTTAAGGTTGTGGTTGGGGCTAGGGTTGTACGGGGATGTGGACATGAAGTTAGGGTTGTGGTTAAGGTTGGGGTTGAGGTTAGGGTAAGGATTGTGGTTAAGGGTTAGGGTTGCTAGTAATCATAATTTCAAATGACTCTAAATACGTAGTGGAAACTGTAAAGGTTGCGTATTACTTGATGTAACTTAGCTCATGATTCTGTTGTGCTCTCCTCCAGGGTAAATTCTACACTTGCTCAGACCCCTCCAAAATGACAGAGGTCACGTGCCGGTAAGACCCCTTTATTATCAGTCTATTTAACTGTCCCTTATTCATTCCATTGGGCATTATCTGACTAACTGAATTACTCCCTTTTCTCCAACCCCATCCTCTCCTCCCATCCTCCTCTCCCTCTTTCTCGCTTCCTTCCCTTCCTTCTCCGCCTCCCCTTTCTCTCTCAATTCATTCCAACTTCATTGACATAGCACTGATGATCTAATACTACATCTCTCCCCCCAGGGGTATGTTCCTGGAGCACCAGGAGAACAGTCTTCAGGAGATGGTGTTGGCCTCCAGGGAGTGGATCAGCAGTGACTTTAACTTTGACAACGTCCTCAACGGCATGCTGGCTCTGTTTACCGTGTCCACGTTCGAAGGGTGGCCACAGTGAGTTACCCAGCCTGGAAGGCGAACTGGCTGAATCAGGGTTGGGGGCTCAATTCCATTTCAACTCCAATTTAGGAACTGAAACAGAAATTCCAATTCTCCATGATGGTTTTCTGTGAAGAACATTTTGAAATTGGAATTACAGTTCCTGAATTGACAGAGTTTAAATGGAATTGACCACAACTCTCGTACGAGTGTCACCGTTTCACTGTTGTTTCACTGTCTTCATTGTATTGAATGGTTCCAGGCTAGATCAGTGAAGTGAAACAATAGTGAGACTGAGCGATATTCAGTTTGGATTCCAGGCTAGGTACTGCAAGACATATAGCCATTATTAAATTAATCCCTCTTTCATGTTCTTCCAACAAGGGAAGTCTTTTTTTACTCTCTTTTCTCTCTCTCTCTCCTTTTATCGCTCCCTCTTTTTCTCTCCTTCCTTCCTTCCCTCTCTTTCCCTCCCTCCCCTCTCCCAGGCTGTTGTATAAAGCCATAGACTCAGACAGGGAGGATATGGGCCCAGTCTACAACAACCGTGTGGATATCTCCATCTTTTTCATCGTCTACCTCATCCTCATCGCCTTCTTCATGATGAACATCTTCGTCGGCTTCGTCATCGTAACCTTCCAGGAGCAGGGAGAGTCTGAGTATAAGAACTGTGAGCTCGACAAGAACCAGGTAAGCTGGCTAAGCATATTGATGTCTTCTTAACTCTTTGTGAGCGACAGCCTGAAAGAGTCCACAGAGTATTCTTATCTGCAAGTACTCTCTTTGAGATCTGACAGAAATGTCCATGTAAATATTCTATGCGCTGCTCAATGCATGATTTACGCGAAAATCCCAAGTTTCGTCATTTGGCCTGTTACTATTTAACAGATATTAACAGATACTGGGCTTTACTCCCAATATCTTCTCTCTCCTCAGCGTCAGTGTGTGCAGTATGCTCTGAAGGCCAAGCCTCTGCGGTGTTATATCCCTAAGAACCACTATCAGTACAACGTGTGGTACATAGTCACCTCCTGCTACTTTGAGTACGCCATGTTCTTCCTCATCATGCTCAACACACTGTGTCTCGGCATGCAGGTAAATCTAGAACACATCCATTCTATTGGATTCGTGCTCAACGCATCTGGCTGCGTTTACACAGACAGCCCAATTCTGATCTTTTTTCCACTAATTGGTGTTTTGTCTCTTTGTTCCTAATGGCAGATATTTTGGAGGTATTGTATAGTCAAAATGCTGTTATGTCCTCAATGGGTTTGTTGTGTATTTCCACCATGCAGCACTGTAACCAGTCAGCCCACGTGACCAAGCTGTCTGACACTCTGAACATGATCTTCACTGTCCTCTTCACGGTGGAGATGATCCTAAAACTCATTGCCTTCAAAGCTAAGGTAGGGTTAGGCGCAGGCCCAGGCTCTGGGCTGGCAGGAATGTTTACTGTAGAATGTTTTTAATGGGTCTTTTTAAGTATGCTGGAGGTTCTTTCGTTTCCAAAATAGTTTTTCCTCCATGCCCCTGTGTATTCTGTGTATCCCAGGGCTACTTTGGAGACCCGTGGAACGTGTTTGACTTCCTCATCGTCATCGGCAGTGTTGTCGATGTCATCCTGAGTGAGGTCGACGTGAGTACACAGAACAACGGCAGCCATGTTTGTACACCTATGCAAGTTGTACGGTGATAGTAGATACTGGCCGTGTTCAGTAGCAAAACGTCTTGCAACAATAAATGTTTCCGAACGTTTTCTCCCAACTGAACGGGAACGTTCCCATGCAATGTGATTGTGTTTATTCAACGTATTCATAACTGTGACCCAGAAACACAAACTCCTGGCTCCACAGCAGCAGGCTGTGGGAAGCAGCACTGGTTCTCAGCAGGACCTGGTTAGTACCACTGTCAGACACACGGCCCACATGATCTCCACTCCCTGCCATTGGAATGTCTATGTTACATGTTGATTTAATATTGCGCCGAGGACTAATATTCTATCGTCGGTATCATCTCGTCCGGTTGAGTTCAGTGAAGTGAGACTATGGCAGGAAATACTACACCGTTTTGAACATCACCTTGTTTTCATGTCTTTATTTTCTCCTTTCACTTGGTGAAGCACCAGGTTTCGTTTGTTTCTGTCTTCATCCAACACGCACTCCTGTGTTTTCTCCCCTCTGAACCGTCGCCCATAAACATCTCCAGTGTTCCCTCACCTCCATCCACCTGTCTAACCCACCATTTTCCTCCTCCTCCTCTCCTCCCTCCCTCTCTCTCTCTCTCCCCTCTCTCCAGGCTGCCTTGGCCTCTAGTGGAGGACTGTACTGTCTCCATGGCTGTGCTGTAAATATCACTTTACACTGCATCTGTATCTGCATGGGCCTTCTTGCTGTGTGCTGAGCACTGTGAGCACTACTCTAGTTGTCTGTTACTGTGCCTGTGAGGCCCTAGCTAGATGCGTCCTTACAGAGAGATAGCGGACCCAGCCTATGGGGCATCTTGTTGCACTAGGAGCTAATTAGACATTGGGTTAGACATTGCTTACCACATAATTGTATATAGGATGTGGTCAGTATTATCTTGACTTGGTTTGTAACTCTATGGCTCTTCTCTTAACATGTCTAACGCTAATTAACTGATTTAATGTCATCAACACATTAGGTACTGATGTTTGTGTCTACATTTATAATAGGTCTTGAAGTTTATTTTGTATTTGGCATGCTGAATGTATCTGTTAATAACTGTGTATCATAACTTCCCCCTCCTGAAGTTTTGTAGAAATGAACATACATTTATGCTAAATCTATAAACAAATTACAGTAATGTGTCCATTTACTAATTCATAGAATTATCCACTAACGCAAAAATAATGTCTGCGGCTAAGATGATCTATTTCTGATTGTATTTCAGCAGACAAACCCTATGCAGGCCATTGCGGTAAGACAGTTTTTTTGTATTGTTTTCAATTACAAATATATTAGTCTGACAAAGTTACTCTGTAATTATAACATTGATATGAATGAATGAAAATGAACAATAATGTTTTTATTCACCTAAAGGATTCTGAGAATGCCAGAGTGTCCATCACATTCTTCCGTCTGTTCCGTGTGATGCGTTTGGTTAAACTACTAAACAGGTCAGAGGGCATCCGTAACCTGCTGTGGACCTTCATCAAGTCTTTCCAGGTCAGTACCAGTCAGTGTTTCCCTAACCTCAATTTACAGGCTTCCTCACATTTCTTCGTAAACAGCAGAGTGATGAACAAAACTTGGGGTAGGGAAACACGAGACCCAAATGGAAGGTCGGGTCCAACTGGTGGTTCTGGAGCCAATTCCTACTGAGTTGCAGCAACCATGTACTGATGGTAGTTTAAGTAAATATCACTGGATATCACTGGTTGGGATGACTCAATGTGTGTTTGTTCTGCAGGCTCTACCCTACGTGGCTCTTCTGATCGTCATGCTCTTCTTCATCTACGCAGTCATTGGGATGCAGGTCAACTTTTAGGAGTGAACTGAATATTTTTAAGTACATACACACTAGGGGTCCACTTACCCTTGGGTCTTCCCTTTCAGGTGTTTGGAAAGATAGCCTTAGTGGATGGCACACAGATCAACCGCAACAACAACTTCCAGACATTCCCCCAAGCTGTCCTGCTGCTATTCCGGTGAGTCAGTCAATCAGAGTGAGAGAGTGGATGAGTCAGTCAGTCAGAGCGAGAGAGTGGATGAGTCAGTCAGTCAGAGGTAAGGTCAGAGTTCACACATACTGTATATCTACCGCTACGGTGCCTGTGTGTCTATGGGAGGGTGCAACAGAACTTTCAGATCGAAATATACTGTGTAAAAACACCATCTGTGATGTAATGATTTGGCCTATTGAATACACTAGTTGTGCAACAGGAGAGGTGTGGCAGGAAGAGATGCTGGCTAGTATGTACGGGAAGTTGTATGGTCAGGTGTAACTGAATCTGATGCCCTCTGTATCCTCACCAACAGTTGTGCGACAGGGGAGGCGTGGCAGGAAGTGATGGTGGCCAGTATGTACGGCAAGAAGTGTGACCCCAAGTCTGACTTCCTACCTGGGGAGGAGTACACCTGTGGAGCCAGCTTCGCTGTCTTCTACTTTATGTCCTTCTATATGCTGTGTGCATTCCTGGTGAGTAGTCCTTTCTCCTCTCCTCTCTTCGCTTCTCCTCCAGGAAGTATTGTTGTTTTCTTAAGTTATCTTTCTCTCCCATCTCAGATCATCAACTTATTCGTGGCTGTGATCATGGACAACTTTGACTACCTGACACGTGATTGGTCCATCCTGGGTCCTCATCATCTGGATGAGTTCAAGAAGATCTGGGCCGAGTACGACCCAGATGCCACGTGAGTCATCTCTGAACCCAGATCAAAATTTTGTGTGAGCTGGTCAGTTATTTATGTCACTAAAGAGACTAGTCCTCTGTCAAGAATGCAGGGACAATGCCCCATGGCATTCCCTTTCAATCCACAATAAGTTAATGTTGGTAGGTGTTTCACATGGCATCTGTATGTAGTTGATGCTCTAAGTCTTGGTACCCAAAGCTAATATATATCTCCTCTCTCTAAATCAATGTGCCTAAGTGTATTTTGTACTCCTGTCCTGCAGGGGGCGTATAAAACATCTGGACGTGGTAACACTACTGCGAAGGATCCAGCCTCCGCTAGGCTTTGGGAAATTCTGTCCGCATCGCTCAGCCTGCAAGGTAAGTCAAGTTATTTGGATGAAATGGATTGCCATTTAAATGGGTACCATTACCATGTACATGGCAACTACACCACAAGAGCACGACCACTTGTGCTGACGGATGTGGTTCGGTGCCTGATACTGTGTACAGTACATCTTCTCACTGGTGTCCACTCTCTCTCGTTCCCCTCTTCTCCCTGACAACAGCGTTTAATATCCATGAACATGCCCCTGAACAGCGATGGCACAGTCACCTTCAATGCCACCCTGTTTGCCCTGGTCAGGACTGCCCTCAAGATAAAGACTGAAGGTGTCGAAGGTGTCTTGTCTCTAGCACTGCGCCCGTCTCACACCATAAATAATATTCTATGTTTATGCTTGTCTTTTAATGTAATACTTTGCTTTTCCTCTTATGTTGACTAGGTAACTTTGAGCAGGCCAATGAAGAGTTGAGAGCCATTATAAAGAAGATCTGGAAACGCACCAGTATGAAACTGCTGGACCAGGTCATCCCACCAATCGGAGGTGAGCATTTCACTGTGACCCCTACATGAACCCTACCTAACAGAAAGCTCATGTACAAAAGCCCCTAGAATGGAGCAGCATGCTAAGATGAACCCTGGTCAGCAAAGTTGATCTGATCTGTTGACCCTTTCAAACATCTTTCCTATGTGACTTTTTATCTAGTTCCTTCGAGCCGGATTGTGTTTACCAGGTGTGTTGTGACGGATTTCCGTCCACCACGACGTAGGCATTTGCCTCCATTTAGCTCTGTTTGGGTTTTGACACTGTTTTATTGGGATCTGTCCTAGATGACGAGGTGACGGTGGGAAAGTTCTACGCCACCTTCCTGATCCAGGATCATTTCCGTAAGTTTATGAAGCGTCAAGAGGAGTACTATGGCTACCGGCCCACCAAGAAGAGTGCTAATGGGAGTGCTCCAGAGATGCAGGTGAGGCCCTCTACAGTGTTGTATAGCAGGTTTGGAATTGAACATTCAAATCACTTCCTGAATTGAGTGAATTCAATTCCAATTGACACCAACCAACGCTCGTTTGGATGTACACCTTTCTGCACACTATCTTTAGGCTTCAAAATCATCCTCAAATCATCCTCTGCTTATATCGAACATCTCAAACACTACTGTAATCTCTACCTCTATTTCTCTTTTACCCTCCATGTTTATTTCTCTCATCCTCTCTTGCATCTTCTCTCCCTTTGTTTTTCTCCTCACTTTGGTCGTCTGAAATTCATCCTTATTGTTCTCACCCTCTCTTTTCTCTTCCTCCTCTGTTTGTCCCTCTCCCATTTCCTCCCTCTCCTCCCCAGGCTGGTCTGAGGAGTATAGAGGAGGAGGCAGCTCCAGAGCTTCACAGGGCCATCTCAGGAGACCTGCTGAATGAGGAGGAGATGGAGAGAGCCATGGAGGAGTCTCTGGAGGAAGGCATCTACAGGGTGAGTCACCGACAGAGCACTTTCCTTTAGTTTAGCAAACTTTATTATCCCATATGGGGAAGTAAATATGGTTCCAACACACCGTAAACAAAAAGGACGTTAAAAACAATATCATACCATACTGTATATATACAGTACATTTGGAAAGTATTCAGATCCATTGATTTTTTTACACATTTTGTTACGTTACAGCCTTATTCTGAAATGGATTAAATCGTTTTTTCCTCTCATCAATCTTTGTTCACACAATACCCATAATGACAAAGCAAAAACAGGTCATTAGATATTTTTGCAAAAAAAATCAACGGAAATATCAACGGATATTTCCGTAAGTATTCAGACCCTTTACTCAGTAGTTTGTTGAAGCATCTTTGGCAGTGATTACAGCCTCGAGTCGTCTTGGGTATGACGCTACAAGCTTGGCACACCTATATTTGGGAAGTTTCTCCCATTCTTCTCTGCAGATCCTCTCAAACTCTTTTAGGTTGGATGGGGAGCATCGCTGCACAGCTATTTCCCGGTCTCTCCAGAGATTTTCGATCAAGTTCAAGTCCGGGCTCTGGCTGGGCCACTCAAGGACATTCAAAGACTTGTCCCGAAGCCACTCCTGCATTGTATTGGCTGTGTGCTTATCGTCGTTGTCCTGTTGGAAGGTGAACATTCGCCCCAGTCTGAGGTCCTGAGCACTCTGGAGCAGGTTTTCATCGATCTCTGTACTTTACTCAGTTCATCTTTCCCTCTATCCTAACTAGTCTCCCAGTCCCTGCCGCTGAAAAATTGGTGCCAAGTTTCCTCCAGACGTGACGCTTGGCATTCAGGCCAAAGGTTACATTTTGGGGTCACCAGACTGGAGAATCTGGTTTCTCATGGTCTTAGAGTCCTTTAGGTGCCTTTTTTCAAACTCCAAGCGGGCTGACATGTGCTTTTTACTGAGGAGTGGCTTCCGTCTGACCACTCTACCATAAAGGCCCGCTTGTTGGAGTGCTGTAGAGATGGTTGTTCTTCTGGAAGGTTATTCCATCCCCACAGAGGAACTCTAGAGCTCTGTCAGAGTGACCATTGGGTTATTGGTCACCTCTCTGACCAAGGCCCTTCTCCCCCAAATGCTCAGTTTGGCCAGGCGGCCAGCTCTAGGAAGAATCTTGGTGGTTCCAAACTTCTTCCATCTAAGAATGATGGAGGCCACAGTGTTCTTGGGGACCTTCAATGCTGCAGATTTTTTTTGGTACCATTCCCCAGATGTCTCGGAGCTCTACGGACAATTCCTTTGACCTCATGGCTTGGTTTTAGCTCGGACTGCGTGAATCAGGTCATCGTGGTCAAATTGCTGCAAAGAAACCACTACTAAGGATACCAATAAGAAGAAGAGACTTGCTTGGGCTAAGAACATGACCAATGGACATTAGACCGATGGAAATCTGTCCTTTGACAATTTTTGGTTCCAACCGCCGTGTCTTTGTGAGACACAGAGTAGTTTAACGGATGATCTCTGCATGTGTGGTTCCCACCGTGAAGCGTGGAGGAGGAAGTGTGATGGTGTGGGGGTGCTTTGCTGGTGGCACTGTCAGTGATTTCTTTAGAATTCAAGGCACACTTAACCAGCATGGCTACCACAGCATTCTGTAGCGATGCGCCATCCCATCTGGTTTGCGCTTTGTGGGACTATCATTTGTTTTTCAACAGGACAATGACCCAACACACCTCCAGGCTGTGTAAGGGCTATTTGACCAAGGAGAGGGATGGACTGCTGCATCAGATGACCTGGCCTCCACAATCACCCGATCTCAACCCAATTGAGATTGTTTGGGATGAGTTGGATCGCAGAATGACGGAAAAGCAGCCAACAAGTGCTCAGCATATGTGGGAACTCCTTCAAGACAGTTGGAAAACCATTCCTCATGAAGCAGGTTGAGAGAATGCCAAGATTTTGCAGAGCTGTCAAGGCAAAGGGTGGTTACTTTGAAGAATCTCAAATATAAAATATATTTTGATTTGTTTAAACCTTTTTTGGTTACTACATGATTCCATATGTGTTATTTTATAGTGTTGATGTCTTCTCTATTATTCTACAATGTGGAAAATAGTAAAAATAAAGAAAAACCCTTGAATGAGTAGGTGTGTCCAAACTTTTGACTGGTACTGTATGTAAATAAGGTATTTCTGTTTTTTAAGTTTAAGAAATGTGCAAATAAAAAAACTGTTTTCGCTTTGTCATTATGGAGTACTGTGTGTAGATTGATAGATTTTTTTAGAATAAGGCTGTTAAGTAATAAAGGGGTCTGAATACTTTCTGAATGCACTGTACATATATTATATTTAATGTAGCCTGTCACAGTCTTTATCTTTAATCAGAGCAGGATAGATAAACATATAAACGTCCCTTTTTCAGGACCCTGTCTTTCAAAGATAATTCGTAAAAATCCAAATAACTTCACAGATCTTCATTGTAAAGTGTTTAAACACTGTTTCCCATTCTTGTTCAATGAACCATAAACAATTAATGAACATGCACCTGTGGAACGGTCGTTAAAGACACTAACAGCTTACAGACAGTAGGCAATTAAGGTCACAGTTATGAAAACTTAGGACACTAAAGAGGCCTTTCTACTGACTCTGAAAAATACCAAAAGAAAGATGCCCAGGGTCCCTGCTCATCTGCGTGAACGTGCCTTTTGCATGCTGCAAGGAGGCATGAGGACTACAGATGTGGCCAGGGCAATAAATTGCAATGTCCGTACTGTGAGACGCCTAAAACAGCGCTACAGGGAGACAGGACGGACAGCTGATCATCCTTGCAGTGGCAGGCCACGTGTAACAACACCTGCACAGGATCGGTACATCCGAACATTACACCTGCGGGACAGGTACAGGATGGCAACAACAACTGCCCGAGTTACACCAGGAACGCGCAATCCCTCTATCAGTGCTCAGACTGTCCGCAATAGGCTGAGAGAGGCTGGACTGAGGGCTTGTAGGCCTGTTGTAAGGCAGGTCCTCACCAGACATCACCGGCAACAACGTCGCCTATGGGCACAAACCCACGGTCGCTGGACCAGACAGGACTGGCAAAAAAGTGCTCTTTACTGACGAGTCGCGGTTTTGTCTCACCAGGGGTGATGGTCGGATTCGTGTTTATCGTCAAAGGAATGAGCGTTACACCAAGGCCTGTACTCTGGAGTGGGATCGATTTGGAGGTGGAGGGTTTGTCATGGTCTGGGGAGGTGTGTCACAGCATCATCGGACTGAGCTTGTTGTCATTACAGGCAATCTCAACTCTGTGCATTACAGGGAAGACATCCTCCTCCCTCATGTGGTACCCTTCCTGCAGGCTCATCCTGACATGACTGCAGCATGACAATGCCACCAGCCATACTGCTCGTTCTGTGCGTGATTTCCTGCAAGACAGGAATGTCAGTGTTCTGCCATGGCCAGCGAAGAGCCCGGATCTCAATCCCATTGAGCACGTCTGGGACCTGTTGGATCGGAGGGTGAGGGCTAGGGCCATTCCCCCCAGAAATGTCTGGGAACTTGCAGGTGCCATGGTGGAAGAGTGGGGTAACATCTCACAGCAAAAACTGTCAAAACTGGTGCAGTCCATGAGGAGGAGATGCACTGCAGTACTTAATGCAGCTGGTGGCCACACCAGATAGTCCTGACTGTTACTTTTGATTTTGACCCCCCCCCCTTTGTTCAGTGACACATTATTACATTTATGTTAGTCACATGTCTGTGGAAATTGTTCAGTTTATGTCTCAGTTGTTGAATCTTGTTATGGTCATACAAATATTTACACATATTACGTTTGCTGAAAAGAAACGCAGTTGACAGTGAAAGGATGTTTCTTT
Organism: Salvelinus fontinalis; assembly: GCF_029448725.1. Lineage (NCBI taxonomy): Eukaryota > Metazoa > Chordata > Actinopteri > Salmoniformes > Salmonidae > Salvelinus > Salvelinus fontinalis. Next base: position 11,074,550 of record NC_074672.1, on the reverse strand, counting down.
TTTTGCTGAGTTTAGATGTGCCTGGGTTGTTTTAACCACAGTGTTTGTGTTTGGTTGTCCAGCGCCAGGGTGGTCTGTTCGGGGACTATTCAGACCCGTCCTCCACAGAGACCAGCAGTGTCCTGCCCTCCCACATGGCTAGCCAGCGTCCCCTACAGCTATCAGAGAACCGCCCCGAGGAGGCTGAGTTGCCCCTCGGTCGCTCAGACTCCGTGTTCCTCCCCGATACAGAGTTCTTTCCCCTGACCCCCACCAAACACAACAGCAACAACAACGCGTAAGTAATGTCGTCCCCAGGCTAATTGAGTCCTGTTACTGCCCTCAACCAAACACAACAGCTACAACACTCTATGAGTAGAGTGCTGCTGCGCCACCAAAGCTGCATTTGCTGCCACAGAAACTAATGAATGGAGGCCCAAGATTAATAAGCACCTGGAAAAGCACTGTATGAATCCAATCAATCAATGATCTTTTTCTGCAAATGCCCAAATTCAGCACTATTTGGGTGATACGGTACACTTTGCTTGCTGGTATGTATATGATACATGGCTTACCTGATTATATATAGTTTTTTAAAATGTTTATAGGTTTTCTTATGAGAGAGAGGAGAGTCCGAAAGTGAGCAGGCACCATTCCAGAGTGGACACAGAGCGCAGCTCTCCAGGTCAGTTCAATATCAGCCTAGGCCGGGATGTAATCTGCGTAAGGGCCGTGTTATAGCATAGCCTTTGACATTCAAAGGTCATCTCCACTTGAGCTGACATGCACAGTGTTTACTATGAATGTGATCTCAGCGAAAAATGCCTTGAAAAGCCACATTGTCAGCTGTCTAGTACGCTGCGCTAGGAAATGAATCCCGGCCCTAGTCACCTATTCAATCCTATTATCTGCTGATCATCATCACATGATATTTGACATACCGTCAGATACTCTTTAGTCATGCTTGTGTCCTACAATAAATAACTGTGTTCTTCTGTCTGTCTCCTGTAGATAGCAGACACTTCTCTGAGATCAGTGAGAAACCAATCAGAACAGACATCACTCAGGTAACATAATACACATCAGATTGAAGACCCCATACAACCCATTTAAACACTAAATGCCATAGACCAGGGGTGGGCAACTCCAGTCCTCGCGGGCCTGAGTGGTGTCACACGTTTTCCCCATCCCTAGCAAACACTGCTGATTAAACTAATTGCATTCTCAATTGAAGATCATGATTAGCTAAATATTGGAGTCAGTCGTGTTAGCTGTGGCTGGGGCAAAAGTGTAACACCAATCAGGACCCTGAGGACTGGAGTTGCCCATCCCTGCCATAGACAAAACGGATTGAATTTAGCTGAGTCATGATTCTATTGTTCCATGAATGTCCTAACTGTAAGTGCTGTCTTTGTTGTTGCAGTTCCCCTATGACCTCAAATACGGTGAGAGCCAGTCTCTCCCCAGCTTTTCCCAAGCTAAAGGGGAGGCTACAGAGGAAGCTGAAGGGGCCACAGGAGGCTCTGTGTCTGCACCTGCCGCTGACCAGCTGATCAAAGAGGTACGTTGATACTGATTAACAGATTGTTGTAGAAACAAGAGTATAAAGTTATTTTTTCCTCTGTGCCAGGTTCCTCCCTGAGACCCTATGTTTGTAACAGTAAACATCATATCATTGTACGTATCATGTTCTCCGTCAGGTCTTAGTGGTTGGCGGTCTTGGCGACCTGGCCAATGACGATTCGTTTGTGGCGGTGACTCGTAATGAAATGGCCGAGGCGATGCGCATGCCCATGTGCCACTTTGAAGACGTGGCCCTGGGACTCCTCAACGGGCGCAGTGGCCGCGCAACCTCCGCCACGAGGAAGAAGATCCCAATCCCTGTGCCCCCTTCCGCCCCCGACCGGCCCTCTAGGTCTACAGAGCTGAAACCGAAACCCCAGGAGCAGAGAAAGAAGCGCCTCGTTACACCCTTTAAACAACACCTGAAGGGGGAAGAGGCAGACACCAAAGTGTAGAGAGTCTGTCATCGGAGTGCCCATGACGACAGTGGCCTTATCTTGTGACATGATATGACACTTGACTTGACAAGGCTGTGTTGTAGTTGGTGACATCACACACTCACAGCATTAACAAATCCTGATTAGTTGCCGTGGCGATGAGATCAATCCACTAACCATAGTTTCCAATGGAGACTGGAGGAAATAGGCTAACCAGGGTTGATGGCCGAGTTGCTAGGCTCTAGCTGGTTGGCTGTTCAGGATTTAACATGTTATTCCACTGTGGTTGATTCTTGTCAATTCCGATTAAATTATTGAATCAGATTCATGATTCTTATGGAAAACGAATCGACAAAGGAAAAGGAATATTCTGCTACGGTAATACATTTTAATCTTCTCAGTTCCGCCATATTTATTTCAACAAATTAAAAAATAACTTATCACAGAGTGCACAGGTTCATGAACCTCTTTCTTTGTTATACTGTTGGTTGACGTAATAATCTACGTCTAGTGGTTAGACAGAACAACTATGTCCAGTCTGCTGTGCTTCTTACTAAAACCCTAACTAATGTCCTGTACACACTGTGTTTCTTACTAAAACCCTAACTAATGTCCTGTACACACTGTGTTTCTTACTAAAACCCTAACTAATGTCCTGTACACACTGTGTTTCTTACTAAAACTCTAACTAATGTCCTGTACACACTGTGTTTCTTACTAAAACCCTAACTAATGTCCTGTACACACTGCAGGATAGCATTTTTTGTCATGAATCTTGTTCTGGAGGCGGTGCTGCAGTGGTCACTAGCGAGAATTACAATATATATTTTTTAACTTAACCCTAACCTTAAATTAAGACCAAAAAGCTCATTTTGACTTTGCAGCTGGCCTATCTAAGGGGAAATCGTTCCGTTCTGCCTCCAGGACAAGACACATGACAATAAACGTCAACATGCGCACACACGCAACTTGTACACGTATTGTGTGCATGGTGACAAATGGGAACTCTGGGAAAAAAACAAGGTAAAATCATATCAGAGCTCTAGAAAGATTTATTATTTTACCAGGTAAGTTGACTGAGAACATGTTCTCATTTACAGCAACAGCCTGGGGAATAGTTACAGGGGAGGGGAATGAGCCAATTGTAAACTGGCGATTAATAGGTGACTGTGATGGTTTGAGGGCCAGATTGGGAATTTAGCCAGGACACCAGTTTAATGTCCCATCCAAAAGACACTCCCTACACAGGGCAGTGTGTAAGGTCATTGCCCTGGGGAATTGGGATATTTATTTTAGACCAGAGGAAAGAGTGCCTCCTACTGGCCCTCCAACACCACTTCCAGCAGCCTCTGGTCTCCCATCCAGGGACTGAATAGGACCAACCCTGCTTAGCTTCAGAAGCAAGCCAGCAGTGGGATGCAGGGTGGTATGCTGCTGCCAATATGAGATGCCTGAGTTTCCGACTTGGAATTCGGAGCTCGTTTTTTCCCAAGTTGTCTTGAAGGCACGGAAGTCGGAGATTTCTGAGTTACCAGTTGTTTTGAACGCAGCAAAAGTCTGTGAGTGGAGACAGGGGTGTCCCGGCAAGGGCTGAAGGGGGAAAAAGGAGGTGAGAAAGGAAGCCATTTTGGGTTTCAGTGAGTTTCTATTTATCTGGGACAACTGCAACTGTTGCGTTTGAACGGTTTAGTTCAATCTTTTGAAAAGAGTCTCTCCTGTTAAAACATCCAGGATGCAAGGAAACGCTTAGTACACACTCAGATTGTACACCTGATGCACAACACATTTTACACAATGGTTGTGATACATCAAACAGTTTTGATGAAGCCTCACCATAGAGATAGAGGACTCTGCATGGATATCACCCGGTTTTAGCATGGACAGTGCCATTGAGGGCTTCCACCATTTTAAAGTGGTTAACTGGGTGGGGACTCCCACGAGTTGGGAGCAATCAGTCACTGAAGAACATGAGCTACTTTAAAATGGAGATAGCCTCAATAGCACTGCTGTCACAGACACTATAATGGAGCAGTATACAAAGATGAGTCTATCTCAGTGAGCCTCACTGTTTGTGTTCTTAAAGGCAACGTCCTTAATTTATGTCGTTAAAGGGAGGACTTGCCATCTTTTAACTTTATTTATACTTGTCTTCATTTAATCGAGACTTGTAAAACACAGTTTCCTTGGTGCTCAACCTCCCACTGTGGGTTTGGGCACTTTTTTAAGAGGTTTCTTTTTTTTAACGTGTTAAACATTTCTTTGTACTTTTAATTTATTAGTTATTATTGTATTATCAATGTTTGAATACTCACTGAAATAGGTGTATAGGGGAGAGTGGGGTAAGAGGAGAAAATGTTTCATTCAGCATCACTCTGTAAAGGGAAATATATTATTTCTAACAAAAGGTATCTACATATATTTCAGGATGTTGCGCATCCCTTGAAATAATCACAATTCATGTAAAAATTAGTTTTGAAAACATAGCTTGTCCAAAAAAAAAGTGATCTCTTGGAACAACTTACCCCGGGTTAAGCCACCAACACATTTCTGTACTGAATGAAATATTACCTTTTTAAAACCATGTCTATCTTCATTTCCAAACACAATGACAATCACTGTCTTTTAATCATATTTTACCCCAAGTTTAACGCCTAACAAACACTTTGTACTTTCTTTTTAATGCTTTGCATTATGCTTGGGAAGAAAACACATGCTCACTTACCCCAAGACAAACATTTTGGTTTAGATACAAGCATCATGAAACCTCAAATTCATTTGACTTGCTGAAAATCTGTTTTTTGGTCCTAACTTGCTTACCACTTTTTACATGTGGTTTCTTCCTTCACAGACTCCATAAAATGACATTTTCCTAAATATTTGGTCAAGTTATACATTTTGTTTGGGGTTTCCTAGAAACAAGGGAGGCTCAACTTACCCCTTTTGCTCAACTTATCCCACTCTCCCCTACTGGTATTTAGCACTTATCTAACAGATCACATTGTATTTAATATAAACCAGAGATTTTGTTAAATGAGATTCATATGTATTAATGACCAGAGGTTAAAATTAAGTTGAAAGTAAGAAAAAAATGTAATAAAGGCGATTCAGGATTTTAAGTGGTGCTGAAGTTAGTCTAGACTTGATCAATGCAAGAGTTGTTAGTCATATCAGCATACCTGGCGTATGGTGGATTTAGCATGAAGGCCCACATAGGGGATTAACTGGTTTTGTACAAAACTTTGCACATTTTTTGTCTGGGGAAGGATCTCAAAACTATTTTGCTTGATTCCTTGCGAGCTCTTTCCTCACCTTCTCCTGAAAATGTAAGTTGCAAGCAAGGAGAGCATTGGAGAAGATCTGATGTTTTGAGGATGCAAAGAAAGACCGAATCAAGGAAAATACCTTTGAGATTCACCCCAGGTCTGTTTTTTTTTTTTTTAGTTACCTTAACAGGTCTTAAAGGAGTTATTTTTCACTTCATCCTCGTTGGCCATTTCTGCCTTAGTAACCGGTTTGTCTTTAAAAAGAACGCTGCATAAATCAGACATTAAGTAGTGGGTGGGACAGCTTCTAACCCTGCTATAACATGTATACCCATCTTCTAATATGTGCCTTTCAACAAAATGTTTTTTTTTCTTCATGTCAGTCAGATGGAGCTTACAATGGCAAAACAAACAAATAAAACATCCAAAATATACATCACTTTGGTTTACTTGATTTTTTTTGTAATGTGCTTGACTTGGACTGAAATAGGTTCTGGTACACATTTTGGGTGTCGGTACTGTTTACATTTAGGTGCAGGAACCCCACAATACTTTTGAGATAATATTTTAGAAGAGGAACAGGAGCTCAAGCAGTAGAACATTTGAGATGCCAGTACTCAGCTCCGGTGAACTCCTTCCCAAAGTCAAGCACTGGTTATCTGCAGAAATAAAATGTACCATGAGTGGCTGAGACATGGCTGGCTGTTTACAACACAACACAAAAAGCATCAGCATAACAGGTGAGTTTGCTCAAATGGTGCTGAAAAACGTGATATGACAAATGTAATGGTTAGCCTCTAGAGGGAGCCTCAGGGAAAGACATGTCAAATTTGAATAATCGCTCCTTTATACTAGTGCTGGGAGAAAACTGAGGCAATACTTTGACATGTCAAAGCATACGTACATACACTGATGTACACTCCACTCACCCTTATGGACCGGAAAGTCCTGCCTCAAACACATACCCACGGGATGAATAAGTTATAAAACACAAATATCTACAAAACACGGACCGAACACTAAACTTAAAGTTATGAAAGAGTTCAACCTTACTTCTACCACAAATACACAATTAGAAAACAAGTTAAAATAGTATATTTTATTAACTAAAAAGACTCAAAGTCAATGGAATAAACATGTCTTATGCAAAACGAACCCTTAAAATGGATAATTACATTTCCCATTGGACATATTTAAAAAGAGGCAGGGGGATACTTTTAAAGCAGACTCCATCCCCAAGTCAATAGAGCTAAACTCATAAACCTTCTTCACCTTTATAAATTGACCCTCGCTTTAGTGATACAATTCATAAAGATTGGATAAGAACATGCACCTGACATATTACCAACAATAAAGAATTGCTTTTCTTCATTCTGGTCTTAGAATGTCATGTTCACCAGTTGTTCCCCTCTTCAGAGGAAGCAGCTAATCTAACAAGGTGGTCAAATTAGGGTTTCATGATCTCATCGCAGTTTATATCCAATAAGATAATTAAAACAGTTGTGATTTACCTCTTATTAATTAGGTCATGGTTAGAGTTCAAAAAATATATATATAATAATTTGGTAACTTCCCCCAAATTCCCAGTTGGAGGATTCCTGCATGTTCCAGGTATCTTCCAACAGGGTTTTCTGGAAAACCAGAACATTTTGGGAAAGGCTCAAAGCCTGTCTGGTAAAACTAAAAGGTGGCTTGGTAGCCTCGATCTAAACTGAATTGTTTCGTTTCACTTCACGTATATTTTAGGGTTGCACCACTCACAGTCGTGCTCACGCATGGTAACGAAAACGTTATTTAGGCCGCAAGGTCCTACTTGTCTCACGTCTCCCCTTCAACTACATCAAACTCCACAGTTTCGCCATCTCCAACACCGCGATGGTATTTCCTATGGGCCGTTTAACCTTATGGTTGTCTGGTGTACAAAGACATCTTCTCATGTGTCATTCCTGTTGGTGAATTCAACCGTGGCCATTACTGACTTAATCTTGCCAAAAGGTAGAGAAATAATAACCATAGCTGACATTGAGCCACATCTTGAAGAAAGTGAAACAACCAGAAAATTCAGTTTGGATACAGGCTAGTTAGACATGGCGATTTAAAATGCTCAGATGACATCTGACTGGGAATGAAGTGGCCACCTAATGGGACCTACGGGTCTTCCAATCTGACACAATTCAGACAAAAAGTTAAAAATTGCACAATAAGTGAAAAAACAACAGCAAAAAAAACAGGCTGAACACAAAGGAGAAAAAAGCAGAATTTCAGATACTTACATTACATAGACCAGTGAAATAACAGAAAGCAAGAATTTGAAGAAAGGGAAAGAGATTAGTAGAAAACATTTATGAGACAAAAAAAAAAAAAAAACATAAATGGTTACATGTAATACATTATCATTGTCAGCAGGTTTCTACCGTCTGAGGGACAAAGCCTGATACAAATACACAAATTGTCAACAAGGCATGATTTCCAAATCATTTTACAATTTTTCTAAGCCTCATATAACCTTGTCCTGAAATACAATACTCATATGGTTCCAAATTAACCAAATTAAAAGATTCAATTGTATAAATGCATATTATATTCAAGGTGAAACTTTCAAGAAATAACAACTTTCAGCTGCTGTAATTCGTCTCACCCCCTCCATTCAGAAAAAGCACACATTTTCTAATCCTAATATACAGAAATGATTTTTAAAAACATGATAGCAAACAACATCTATTAGCTAATGGATGTTTGATCCACGATACAACCAACACACTACAGAAAACATTATTAGCTACATTTGCCATCCATAGACACGAGCCATGTGTCATATTCATTAGCCAGAAAAAGGTAGGGACTAGCTGGACTTGTCCAATAAGAAACACGCATTTCTGTTCTCAGTTACAAAATTGATTCAAAACATTTTCGGTTGCCTGCACTAATGAATATGACCCTGGTTCAGTTGGTTAACCAGAACGTCAAAATGCCAAAGAGTTAAAAGGTATGCCTGTCGTTTATCTCCTCTGTGTGATGTCCTACTTGTTGGGGTTCTACTCGTTGGGGTTGGGGTTGGCGTCAGGGTACACAGATAGGTCAAAGGTCAGCACTTTGCTGATGACGCAATCTCCTTGCTGTGGGGGGGGGGGGGGGGGAGTGTGACCCTGTCAGTTTTGCCCTTGTTTCAGAAAACAGTTAGCATACAAAGCTACATTCATTCTATTATCTAAAATGTGAGAGAAAAATGTCAAGACATTCTTATAGTAATGTTTTTATGTAAAAGCGAAGCATTACAAGGATTTATGGATAGGTGTGTGTGTGTGTGTGTGTGTGTGTGTGTGTGTGTGTGTGTGTGTTTTGTTGCGTCTGTACCTCTGGATAGACCCCGATGAGAGAGTCAGCCTTGGTGTAGAACTCTTCCTTTAGAGAGATCACTATGGCCTGAGTGTTCACTGACTGGTCTTTGATGTAGTTGGCCACCTGCATAGACGGACAGTATTAGACAGCATGGTCATGACATAACAGCATGGTCATGACATAACAGCATGGTCATGACATAACAGCATGGTCATGACATAACAAGGAGTGATGTCGTTAGTCATGTGGATAACGTGGATCGACAACACATTAAACATCTCCAACCTATCCCTACAATATATAGTGCACTACTTTAAAATTAGTGCACTTACATTAAGAATAGGGTGCCATTTTAGACTGTTGGTGGTTATAGCGAGACTTCAGGACAACGACATCGCAAACACGTATGGGTATTTCATGACATTAATAACGATAGTCCATGCAGCATGGTTTTAGACACAGACCTTGCCAATGTTGGTGTTGTCCAGAGCAGCATCAATCTCATCCAGGACGAAGAATGGGGCCGGCTTGTAGCTGTGTATGGCGAACAGCAGAGCCAGGGCGGCTACAGTCTTCTCCCCTCCAGAGAGGTTGTCCATGGGTCTGAACCGCTTTCCAGGGGCAACACAGTTATAGTTGATCCCATCCAGGTAAGGCTCCTCTGGGTTCTCCGGCCCAAGGAAGGCCTGGGATGAAGGAACACACCAACACACAGACAAACGTTTTGTTCAAATCGAAAGGGGTGCAGTCAAACAGACCATTGATTTCATATGGGATGACCCCTATGTTAATGCAAATACCACATAATACAGTTTGTAGCTAGTTTTACTTGGTGGAATACATTTCAGACTGTTTGCGTATGGTACAGTACTACTATGGAGTATTGCTGAGGGACAGTACCTGGGCAGAGCTGTTGCGTGACAGGGCTTTATAGATCTCATCGATGTTGGTGGATACAGCCTCAAAACAGGCGTTGAAGCGGTCAAACCGCTCCTTCTTGATCTGCTCAAACGCCTGCTTGGCCTTCTTGGCTCGCTTACGGGCCGCCTCAAACTCTGGAATACAGAATAAGAGCATCATGAACACATTACACAAATGAAGACACATCCTTTCCTGTTTCGGTAACATTTGATACATTCGCCAAGAGAGACGGTAAGTTAGTCCATGTCTTCAGACTCATTCATCTCTCCTCCTTACCGTCGCTGGTCTCCTGGAACTTGTCCCTGACAGACTCTAGTTTCTCCATGGCCTTCATGTTGGGTGCGCTGATTCTCTGCAGTATGGACTGCTGCTCGTTGAGACGTTGCTGCAGTGTGTGCATCTCTGCCTTGATCTCATCCTCCGCCAGCGCGTCCTGAGAAAGACCAGACAAATGTTAGGTGACTCATATCCTCGGACTCACACTACATTTCAAACTCAAATAAAAAAATTATCGCTGGGTATTGAAATCATGGCTGAAACAGACAATTGAACTCCGTCCCATTTCTGCACACGTCTCCCAAAGTATGCACTTGCACACTCTCAGACATAGCCTTAGTATGCAGGGTTCAGGCACGGGTGTACTTCTTACCTTGAGGTCTTCAGACAGGATGCTGTAGTCTATCTCTATGAGAGCCTCTTTAGCCAGGACAGTACTGGACGTTCTCTGACTGCTGCTAGACTCCTCCTGCTGGGTGCTCCCCTACACACAGAAAAATAAAAAGACAATTACTTAACACATTGGAAAGAAGAAAAAAAAGAGAAAAAAGCTAACTAGAATGCTATTAGGCCCTAAACAGACCACTGTAGACTGACCAAACTTAAGGAAAGCTTTGACTATGTACAGACTCAGTGAGCATAGCCTTGCTATTGGGGAAGGCCGCCTTAGGCTATGTGCACACTGCCTACAAAAGGAGGTGGAAACTGAGCTGCACTTCCTAACCTCCTGCCAAATGTTTGACCATAGAGACACATAATGGGGAGAACAAGTATTTGATAACCTGCAAAATCGGCAGTGTTTCCTACTTACAAAGCATGTAGAGGTCTGTACTTTTTATCATAGGTACACTTCATTCTGTGAGAGACAGAATCTAAAACAAAAATCTAGAAAATCACATTGTATGATTTTTAAGTAATTTATTTGCATTTTATTGCATGACATAAGTATTTGATACATCAGAAAAGCAGAACTTAATATTTGGTACAGAAACCTTTGTTTGCAATTACAGAGATCATACGTTTCCTGTAGTTCTTGACCAGGTTTGCACACACTGCAGCAGGGATTTTGGCCCACTCCTCCATACAGACCTTCTCCAGATCCTTCAGGTTTCGGGGCTGTCGCTGGGCAATACGGACTTTCAGCTCCCTCCAAAGATTTTCTATTGGGTTCAGGTCTGGAGACTGTCTAGGCCACTCCAGGACCTTGAGATGATTCTTACGGAGCCACTCCTTAGTTGCCCTGGCTGTGTGTTTCGGGTCGTTGTCATGCTGGAAGACCCAGCCACGACCCATCTTCAATGCTCTTACTGAGGGAAGGAGGTTGTTGGCCAAGATCTCGCGATACATGGCCCCATCCATCCTCCCCTCAATACGGTGCAGTCGTCCTGTCCCCTTTGCATCCCCAAAGAATGATGTTTCCTCCTCCATGCTTCACGGTTAGGATGGTGTTCTTGGGGTTGTACTCATCCTTCTTCTTCCTCCAAACACGGCGAGTGGAGTTTAGACCAAAAAGCTCTATTTTTGTCTCATCAGACCACATGACCTTCTCCCATTCCTCCTCTGGATCATCCAGATGGTCATTGGCAAACTTCAGACGGGTCTGGACATGCGCTGGCTTGAGCAGGGGGACCTTGCGTTGCCCTGCAGGATTTTAATCCATGACGGCGTAGTGTGTTACTAATGGTTTTCTTTGAGACTGTGGTCCCAGCTCTCTTCAGGTCATTGACCAGGTCCTGCCGTGTAGTTCTGGGCTGATCCCTCACCTTCCTCATGATCATTGATGCCCCACAAGGTGAGATCTTGCATGGAGCCCCAGACCGAGGGTGATTGACCGTCATCTTCAACTTCTTCCATTATCTAATAATTGCGCCAACAGTTGTTGCCTTCTCACCAAGCTGCTTGCCTATTGTCCTATAGCCCATCCCAGCCTTGTGCAGGTCCACAATTTTATCTCTTATGTCCTTACACAGCTCTCTGGTCTTGGCCATTGTGGAGAGGTTGGAGTCTGTTTGATTGAGTGTGTGGACAGGTGTCTTTTATACAGGTAACGAGTTCAAACAGGTGCAGTTAATACAAGTAATGAGTGGAGAACAGGAGGGCTTCTTAAAGAAAAACTAACAGGTCTGTGAGAGCCGGAATTCTTACTGGTTGGTAGGTGATCAAATACTTATGTCATGCAATAAAATGAAAATTAATTACTTAAAAATCATACAATGCGATTTTCGTTTTAGATTCCGTCTCTCACAGTTGAAGTGTACTACCTATGATAAAAAATTACAGACCTCTACATGCTTTGTAAGTAGGAAAACCTGCAAAATCGGCAGCGTATCAAATACTTGTTCTCCCCACTGTATTTCCCTCAGATTACACAGACCCACAAAGAATTCGAAACAAACCCAATTTTGATAAACTCCCATATCAGCAGCAAGATCTGTGACCTGATGCCATAAGGGCAACCAGTGAAGAACACCATTGTAAATACAACCCATTTATTTCCCCTTTTGTACTTTAACTACTTGCACATAATATGACATTTGAAAAGTCTTTATTTTTTTGTGAGTGTAATGTTTTTTTTATTGTTTATTATCTATTTCACTTGCTTTGGCAATGTAAACATGTCTTTCCCATGGAGAGAGCGAGCATGTCAGAGAGAGGGAGAATGTCAGAGAGAGAGAAAAAAGGAGGTAGAAAGCTGGACAAAGAGAGAGTGGGAGAGAAAGACAGTGTGTTAAGTACCTCTCCCTGGCCGATGTCGTCCATGGTCCCAGAGCGTAGCGGCAGTCTGATGTCCTGCATCTTACAGGCCTGCAGCAGGTTGTGGCGGTCGCTGCGTTTCTGCTCCAGCTTGGTCTCGATGGCCGTCACTTCCTTCTGCAGCTGGGTCAGCTCCCTGAGGGAATAACACACATCGGTCAAACAATACCGCCGCAAACTGCAACGCTACAAAACTAGTAACCATCTTTCTGGGTCAGCTCCCTAAGGTAAACACAAACACACAATTGTTGAACACAAACTAAATGGCAACGCTACAAATGGTTATTTCTTTTTTTAAACACATACAAGAATAATGTAGTAAGTAAGAAATACGCGCCTTTCAGAAATGGGAAGAAAAAGAGTGACGTGCGCGCACGTGTCTATGGTTTGAGACTCACTTGTTGGCGCCTCCCAGCTTCTTGCGTATCTCCTCCATGTTGTGGTTCTTGTCGTTGACCTCGGACTTCTTGGTGAGGTGCTGGTTCTTCAGGTCCTGCAGCTGGGCCATGGTCTCGTCGATGATCTTCATGTGGCGGTGCTCCTCCTGGGAAAGAGACAGAAAAACAGTTCAAAAACATCCAATCTCACCTAACAAAGAGAGTTTGATTTGATTAACGCCATCGGTCTCAGAATTTAGGCTACGTGCCAAGTCTCCTCCCTTCACCCGAGACGTGCACACTCCTCGTCATGGATATTAAAGCTTTGGATTGGTGGACGGGTGGTTGGACGGAGTTTCCGCCATTGTTAAATCCATTGAGTGGGAGTGTGCAACTGCACATTTCAAGACTTAGTTCGGTTTATGTTAATCTCTCTCTGGTCCCGTGTGGCTCAGTTGGTAGAGCATGGCGCTTGCAACGCCAGGGTTGTGGGTTCATTCCCCACGGGGGGACCAGGATGAATATGTATGAACTTTCCAATTTGTAAGTCGCTCTGGATAAGAGCGTCTGCTAAATGACTTAAATGTAAATGTCTCTTTACCTTCTTGAGTCGCTCTATCTCCGCCTCGTCCTTCTTGACGGTCTGCTCCCACATCATGACCTTCTCCTTGTCCTCTTTCAGCTGGTTTTTCTCATAGTCCAGCTGGATGCCCAGACGAGTCTTCTGGGTTTCAAACTCCAGCCTAAAGGTCACACAGACACAAAATGGATGCCGTTAGGTTAACACACTCAAAGAAACCGTCACTCTCAAGGTCCCTCCCCTCCGACCTTTGCGTTTTAAGAAACAGGTGAGAGGATGTGAGGAATCAAAGGAAGATGAATTGAGGAAGAGCCTAAGAGACAGACAAAATGGCTGACTATAGCGCACAGAAACAGGTTCACAATGCCTATTCCCCCTCAGGAGACTGAAAAGATTTGGCATGGGTCCTCTTATCCTCAAAAAGTTCTACAGCTGCACCATCAAAAGGATCCGGACTGTTTGCATCACCGCCTGGTATGGCAACCGCTCGGCCTCCGACCGCAAGGCACTACAGAGGGTAGTGCGTACGACACAGTACATCACTGGGGCCAATCTTCCTGCCATCCAGGACCTCTATACCAGGCGGTGTCAGAGGAAGGCCACCCTCCAGCCACCCTAGTCATAGACTGTTCTCTCTGCTACTGCACAGCAAGCGGTACCTGAGCGCCAAGTCTAGGTCCAAAAGGCTTAACAGCTAATCGTACTATTTGCATTGACCCCCCCACCCCTTTATTTTTACAGTGCTGCTACTCGCTGTTTATTATCTACGCATAGTCATTTTACCCCTACCTACATGTACATATTACCTCAACTAACCTGTACCGTACCCCCGCACATTGACTCAGTACCGGTACCCCCTGTATATTGCCTTACTTTATTGTTGCTCTTCTATTTTTTTTTAACTAGTTTATTTTGTAAATATTTTCTTAACTCTTCTTGAACTACACTGTTGGTTAAGGGCTTGTAAGTAAGCATTTCACGGTAAGGTCTACACTTGTTGTATTTGGCGCATGTGACAAATAAAGTTTGATTTGACATTGACACAACGGAGGAGAGTGACTTACCGTTTCTTGGCGATCTCGTTCTGCCTCTTCACCTTCTCCTCCTCGAACTCTCTGATGTTCCTGACCCCAATCTCCTTACAGAACTCGATAAACACCTCATCTTCCACAACGTTCATCCGGTCTCTCAAATTATTGACCTCCTTTTCACGGGATTGGATGATCCTCTTGATGTCGTTGATGCGAGGGCCGAAGTTAGCCAGCTCACTCTCCAGCTTGGATTTCTCCTACAGGGGATGGGAAAAGGACTTCAAGCTAGTCTAATGAAATCACAACAGTGTGTCTACGGGGTTCTAGAAACCCTACTGACACACACATTGTGTAGTAGAAACCTCTATTGATGACTTTAAATAAATCATTATAAATCACCACATCACATAAAAAAGCCACATGCAGCTCCAGAGCCACAGGTTTCAGACCCTTCATTTAGGGCTACCGCAAAACAAACGGACACTGTGTTGCTACACGTCCATACCTGCATGTTGAGGGAGAGGTGTCGGGTCTTGGTCTGCTCCAGGTCGCTCTGGGAGTATTTGAGTCTCATCTGGAGGCCGTGGGCCTGAGACTGAACCTGGCGCAGCTCTGCCTCCTTCCTCTTAGCCTTCATTTGCTCCTACACCCAGAGAGAGAGAGAGAGAGATGCCCCATTGTTATTGTAGTCCTGTTCCTTTCAGAGATGCATCATTGTTATCGCAGTGCTTGTGTTCCGTTATCAGCCTTGACAACATTCTAATAGATACATTAGGCTGCTTATCCAACTGCAGCTTGATAACGGCTAAGTAAAATAGGTTTTTACAGTACTTAAGTTTCATATTAATATATGTTAGAAGTATGGTAATGTTATGAGCAATATTCCCTCTAAGCCACGCAGAAGAAATATCAGCCCGTGTAGAGAAGCACGAGATTAAAACTCCAGAAAGTTGAGTGAAGTTCAGTTAACACTATCAACGTTTCCTTTTACCGTGGGAATTGTGATCGAATCAACACAATATTATCCACTTTCAATTCAACATACCGAGAGACAAAAACTAATTATGCCAGACTTAATATAATAACTGTGTGTTTACAGCATGAGTAGTCATGAGTAGATGAGCTTGTTTGGTTTTTTAGATCAAAGCGAGCGCCACATGTGCACATTTGTTCATTTCCGTTAATAGTTAGTGAGTCATTAGCCCAATTATAGATCAGTCAGCAAGGGGGGATTGTTTGCTTCCTACAAGAACACAATGTGTATTTCTAGAAATCGTTGAAAAGCGAGTCAGGTAAAGAGATTTTTTTGTCTTAAAGGGGCAGTGTTATATTTTGAGACAGCAAGTAGCATAATTTGTCCGATTCTCTGTAATTATGGTATGGGAATAATGACACATTGTATATTTTGTAAAGTGGTATCTTACAAACACAACAACCTTTTCAGTCACCACCTTGTCTGAAGGACAAGTGGATGAACAGTTTAATGTCAAGCCCTGCATTTCTTTTCACATTGGCTGCTACTGTAGGCTGAATGATAGAACTGGTATTTCCATGTTAAAATGTTATGGGATGCATTTCTCCATTGTTTTTGATGGTAGGCCACTCTGGTAGACCTATATTATTATAAAATAGTCACAGTAGCCTGCTTGACCAGTGTTAAAACTAACTTAAAGCAGGTACACCCTCAGTGTTCAAAGTAAACGCCCCGGAAGTCACACCAAATGTTCAATGTTCAAGTTTGTGATCAACAGACCTGAAATTTGCCCAAGGCCGGAAAAAAACTGAGGGAAGATTGGTTATGAGGTAGGATGCTCCAAATCACAATGGGATGTGTGACTAGTTAACCTTGAGTGCCATAACATGTTATGATGATGGTGATGATGCTGACGATGCTCAAGACCCCAGTGGCCAGAGTGACTGTTTACCTTGAGTTCCTCAGTGAGTTTCTCCTTCTTGTCCTTGAGTTTGTCCACAGCCTTCTCATCCCAGCGCCTGGCCTTAGCCTTCAGATCACTAGCACCCCCAGAGATCACACCGGACTTCTGGAACAGAGTACCGTCCAGGGCCACTGTCTGGAGAGGGAGGTAGAGGGAAAGAGAGGAGTGCACGGATGAAGGGAGAGAGGGGTGGACAGTAATTTGCACGTCTTTCACTCAAGGTGTGTACCTTGTGTCTGTACGCAGTGTTTTCTACTAGCGCCTTGTTTTTCCACTTAAATTAACTAGGCTACTTTTCAATTCGCTAGTCAGAAAAACAAAAGGTCTGCTGAGCACTCTCCCGCTACAATGAACGATATGCATCTTCTAGCAATCTATTGATAGGATAGGCGCCTGTCAGTCACAAACTGAGCGATGACAGGGAAACACTGCTAGTTTGACAGTCTGCCGTCTGTCCCGCCTCTCGGTACCTGGGTGTGTGTGTGTGTGTTGTGTGCGCTATGGTTGCAGTCTAATTTCTTTACACGGGGAGCGAGAGCATGAATTTGCACGTCCCATATAATGTGGTAACGACGAGTCTAAATCGACTTAGTCCATTGTTTTCTGACACCATTTATTTTCTTTAGCGTGCAGGGTCCGACATTAACGACGGCCCGGGGACAAACATGTGCCGGGCCAAGCTAAACGTTCTGATCCGTTGCGTCAGCCTCATTGCTTTTTTATTTTAAAAACATTATGTAGCCTAGGCCTATTGGTTGTATGAATTTGGAATCTATCGTCCCACAAGTGTCCCAGAGTTTGGTTGAAATAGCCTCATTCTTTTTCGCACAAAACGACAAAGCTGACCAATAGAATAGGTCAACTGTCCTACCATGGGGGATAGTAGATTGACAGACTAGTGATTTTGCTGCTCATTGCTCGTATTGTTGGCTGAGGAAAGCAAATGTGGACCGTTATTCTAACGTCTTCAAATGCGCATCGGAATTAGGTGAGGACGCGCGCCGTTGCATGTTTGATCAAGATGAATTACCCTGATCTAAATGTGATTTGTCATTCTGAGCACCGTAGTTGGACACCCTAATCAGGTTACAATGCATATGGATCCAGTAAACAGAAACCCTGTATAGTACAACAGCTGATGAAACTAACCCTGTAAAAGTAAGAAAAATGTTTGGTGTTTTTTCCTGATAGTTGATGGTAGAAAATGCAATCTAGAAGAAAAAGAAAGGCACACCTATTTAGGTGAGGTGTTGGCTAGCGGAGTAGAAAACTTAAAAATAAAAGAGAGCCGCACACTCTAGGAGCTCAGATGCAAAAATGTAATATCCAACATTTCGACAGCCAAGCTATCTTCATCAGGATATAATCACAAACACTGCGGGATGACTCGTTTATATAGTGTCAAAAGACACACAGGTGTCTGTAATCATGGCCAAGAGTGGCCTAATATCATTGGTTAATTCTCAAATAGTAAAAATGGCATACAAAGAACAGCATACAAAAAACAAATGGATAGCATACGATCATAGATTCATTTTAGACTACACAAGCTTACAAACAATTACAATAGCAAAGTCACAATCACAAGAATGGCTTCAGATCAAAGTCTACGTTGAGACCGAAGGGAGCAAGGGTCTTTAAGTTAAAGATTCAGGCAGCCTCTCGTTTTAACAATAAATGATCAAGGTCACCCCCTCTCCTAGGGAGGGTGACATGTTCGATGCCAATATAACGCAGAGACGAAATCGAGTGGCCTGCCTCCAAAAAGTGGGCCGCAACTGGGTAAGTCAAGTTTTTGCACCTAATGTTGCTACGATGCTCTGAGATACGAAAATACAATCTAGCATTAGAATGTACCAGAGGCCAACAAAATAGAGAATTTCATTTCCGGGGGAAGATTGGCTGGCTACTTGTTCTATTTGGCTGGCTACTTACTCCATGTGCTTGTTGAAAACACTACGGTGTGTGTGTGTGCATCAGTGTGCGTGCGTTGTCCTCCTACCTTGTGTCTGTAGGGTCCTCCGAAGGCGATGCGTCGAGCGTCCTCTACGTTCTCACAGACCAGTGCGTTACCACATGCGTACTGCAGGGCCTTCTTAATGTGAGGCGGCTCGTAGCGAATCACATCGATCACCAGCTTGGCTCCACGCAGCTCACGCAGCTTCTCATCTGTAGGCTTCACCTGGAGACACAGAGACACGGACAGTTAAGACTGACACAAGCACAGAGCTGTAGACCAATAGACCGGACTGATACAGGTCTGTGTTCACATGGACATAATGCCATTGTGGTGTCCCATGTAAGTGACCAGTCCCGTTGAACTTAAGTCTTCCCCAGGGTGTACCTCCAGATAGTCGAGGGGCAGGAAGGTCTCCGGCTCTCCTCTCTGCTCCTTGATGTACTGGATGCAGTCTCTGCCGGTCTTCTCCGAGTCCACGATGATGGCGTCCATGTTCTTGCCCAACACCTTGGTCACAGCGATCTGAAACTTCTTCTGAGTGGGCTGACACAGGTCGATCAGACGGCCGTACTGCAGGGAAGAGGGAGAGCGCGTTGGAATGTGTCAACCATTCCACAGTCACGTCAATATTCTGAGAGAAGAAACATGTCTAGAACACAAGAACAGTGAGCAGTTGCGGGGAGAGTAAAACAGAGAAGGAAGAGGGCATCCCAGTGACAAGCATAGATAGCTTACTCTGTGGTTGTCCTATTGCTTACAATGCCTCCAGTCCTGCCACAGATCCGGGATAGAGTTCGATGCTCTCCATGATCTCTGTTTTGTCTGGTAGCCTCTAGCCTTTACAGCGAACTGTGTGCTAACTATGCTAGCTGCAGCCTCCAGTTATTTTAGCACAGATCCAGCGCAGAATGTCTTAATACTCTGTGGTTGCCCTATGCCAACTGACATTCCCCAGACCAAACTCTGTATCTGTAGGTGCCCGCAGTCTTACCACAGATCCGGGATACAGTCTCTTGATGCTCTCCATGATCTCCGCTTTGCGTGCCTGCCTGCTGTTCTCCTGTCTGTCAATCCTGGCGTCGCCCAGCTGCTCCATCACCTAGGGAACAGAGATAAGATGTCAGTCAAATGTCCTCAGGCCATGTCGACTGATATGACATGGTCCTGGGACTTGCCATTTGCTACCAATCTACATAGCAGCAAACCCCACAGGAGACAGGCAAAACTGAAATTGTATCGGTTTTTTTTCTTCCAGATTAGCAATTCTGATACAGTTATCATGTAATGTCAACACAAAATGTTGTAACTTTCCCAGTGCGTTTCAGAATCAACCAATAGCTTGGATTGGTTGATTGACTGACAGATAGTGTTCCAGTACCTGGTTGAGTTCCAGGTTGATCTCGTCGATCCTCTTCTTTGCCCCCTCCACCTCCTCAGTCAGCTCCTCCTCCATTCTCTTCTGTTCATCCAGAGACTGCTTGCTGGTGGTAATGTAGTCCTCCAGCTTCTCAATACGCTTCTGGTTCTCCTCTATCTCACGGATCTTCTGCTTGATCTTGGCCTGCAGATGTAACATATTAATAACGGTAATCTCTCTTTGGTCAGTCACCTTTTCTGTTGCGCGACCTTTTTACATTGCGTGCCTCGACGAGCACAACCCTGTATTCCGTATCATCCTCATCCTTTACCTCAGTCTCCACTTTCTTCCTTTCCTCAAGGTCGAGCCGGTCCTGGTCGGCCTTCTGGTCTCTGTTGAACTTCTCCAGCTCCTGGGCCAGAGTGGCCGCCCGCTTACTGGCCTCCTCCTTCAGGCGGTGGTAGGCCTTCACCTGGGGAGAGCGGGAGGGAGGTGGTGAGTATTAAATATTCACCTACATATTTGAGAGATAGTACGTCTGGCTAACCTGGGAAATGAACCACCGACCTTCCCACACGTCCCTCACTGTGGCAACACTGCTGCCTGATAGTCCGCTGTAACCTTTCATAGGATCCCAGTCTATCTCCCTATGACCATTCATATTTAACTTAGAACACCCTCATGACCGTTCATAGGCTCCAACCTGGTTTTCCTCCAGTGTGAGGTCCTGTCCTTGGCTCTGAGCCTCCTCCTCCATGCGGTCGTCAAACTCCTGCCGGGCCATCTCCACAGCACCCTGCTCTTTCTCCAACTCATCCATGTCCCCCTTCCTCTTCTTGTACAGCTTCTGGGCGTTCTGGAGGGACTTCTTGGCTGCCTCCAGTTTTTTGATCTTGTGGGAGGTGTTCTCTTTGGCCTTGATGTATTGCGGACGCTTTTGGTTCAGTTCAGCATCCTTCTCCCTGTAGGAGGAAGAGGGAGTGGAAAAGGTTAAGATATTAAATCGTTAACTTACAAAAGGGCAACAATTCCATCTGGTCTATCAAATTCTTAGGCTCTTCTTCACGGTCTGTTCCCATTTCCCCTTGCTCCCTGCCTACGCACTTGACCTCCTCTACAGTCTGCTGGTCTCTCAATCCTCCCCAGCTCTTTCTCCCTCCCTCCATCCCCACTCACTTGATCTCTTTCTCCACTGTCTGTTGGTCTCTCATCATCCTCCCCAGCTCTTTCTTCTTCTCCTTCAGTTCCTCCTCCACGTGGTCCATTTTCTTGCGGTCCTTGTCGATCTCCTTGTTGCGGTGCGACAGCTCGCGGTTCAGCTTGTCGATCTCGGCGTCGTTGTGGTACAGCTTGAACAGCTGCATCTGGACGTGGGCCTTCACCACCTCGTCCTTCAGACGCTGGTAACGCTCAGCCTGGAGAGGGGGAGGGGGAAAGTGTGAATGATACATGAAAACTACATAGAAGGTTCGCAAATTGTGGCAATTTATTTATTTTTAAACGTTTTTTTGTGTTGTAGGTCGAAATGGAAAAATAATGGGGTCTATCAATTTGTCTCAATATTACCTTCTACCTACAGATGGGAAGTGTGAGTGAGCTCTCGTGAGAAGAGAAGGATGCTATCAGACTGGCTGTCTTCCATACCTCCTCTTTCTCCTGCTTGGCCTCTTTGCGTTCTGCGGCGATGTTCTTCTTGCGGTGGTAGTTAAATTGTGTGTCCTCCTCAGCCTTCACCATCTCCTTCTTCCTACGGTCGTACTCCTGAGCCAGCTCCCCAGACCGGGAGATCTCCTCAAACAGAGCAGTACGCTCCTTAGGGTTCTTCATGGCTATCGACTCCACTGCACCCTGATTGGGGAATACATAGAGGTCAGAGGTTACGAACACAGTCTTACACGGGGTCAGCGAGGTCCATGGACGAACAGTCTCTACGGTTCTCTCACCAAGAGAGCTCTCATCTATATTATTCGTAGCGGTCTCTTTACCACCACAAACCGATGCTGGTACTAAGACCGGACACAAGGAGCTGTATAAGGCCATAAGCAAACAAGAAAATGTTCACCCAGAAGCAGCGCTTCTAGTGGCTGGGGACTTTAACGCAGGCAAACTTCATTCCATTTTACCTCATTTCTACCAGCTAAAAATTATACTGCTGCATTAACAAGAGCATCCTGACCGGTTGCATCACCGCCTGGTATGGCAACTGCTCGGCATCTGACCGCAAGGCGCTAAAGAGGGTAGTGCGTACGGCCCAGTACATCACGGGCGCCAAGCTTCCTGACATCCAGGATCTCTATACCAGGCGGTATCAGAGGGAGGCACAAAAAATTGTCAAAGACTCCAGTCACCCAAGTCATAGACTGTTCTCTCTGCTACCGCACTGCAAGTGGTACCGGAGCTCCAAGTCTAGGACCAAAAAGCTCCATAACAGCTTCCACCCCCAAGCCAAAAGACTGCTGAACAACTAATCAAATGGCCATCCGGACTATCTACATTGACCTCTCCCCCCTCTGTTTTTACACTGCTGCTACTCGCTGTTTATTATCTATGCATAGTCACTTTACCTCGACTATCCTGTACCCCTGCACAGTCACTCGGTACCGGTACCCCATGTATATAGCCTTGTTATTGTTACGTACATTTCATGTATTACTTTTTTATTTATTCGATTTTTTTTTTTACTTTAGTTTATTTAGTAAATATTTTATCAACTATTTCTTGCACTGCATTGTTGGTTAAGGGCTTGTAAGTAAGCTTTTCACTGTAAGGTGAAATAATAACAATTGTTGTATTTGGCGCATGTGACAAATAACATTTGGTTATATTCGCTTTTAAGGAAGCACATATTCTGCTCAAATATGCTAATTGTTTGCATGTGCGTATGTAGTGTACATTTTATATGAAGAAAGATCAATAAAATCTGACTACTTACACAAAAAAATATGTAGATATATATATTTTTTGCATGTGACTATTACCGTGTGTGTATGTTACTGTTTGCATCAGTTCTCACCTGGAAGACAAGGAAGTTCCTGGCCTTGATGAGGATTCCTAGTTTCTCCAGCTCCTCGCTGTACTCTGCCAGATTCACCACCTTACTGTTGATACGGTACTCTGACGACGAGCCTGACACACAGAGAAGATTTGTGATAGTTATGGCTATCCGACAAGACATCAGAATACCAAGGGTCTGTCCAAAATGGCACCCTATATAGTACACTACTTTTGACCAGGACCCATCAAAAGTAATGCACTATGTAGGGATTTGAGTGCCACTTCAGACTCAGCACAACACCACAAATTGGACTAGCAGACATTAAGGGAAGCATCACAGCCACACAGTTTATCACATCTGGATGTGGAGACAGCTGTGGCATACCAATGATGATTCTGGTGAAGGTGCGCTCTTCCCCACTGTCCTCATGGTACACCATGCTCACAAAGGCTCTGTTGGCTGCCGGCTTCCCCACGGGAGCTCCATGGATCAGGTCCTTCAGAGTCTTCACACGCAGGTTGCTGGTCTTCTCAGCCAGCACAAAGCTGATGGCGTCCATGAGGTTGGACTTGCCTGGGAGGGAGAGAATATGAACGGGAAGCAATGGAGTCAGCGAGTGAACTATTCAAGTCTTGCAAATATTGTTTACTTGGAAGAGGACGTAAACTAACTTAGGACCAGGATAAGTTGATACCTAATTAGTTGCACAACTGAATGCATTCAACAGAAATGTATCTTCCAATTGTACTCAACCCCTCTGAATCAGAGAGGTGCGGGGGCTGCCTTAAATCGACGTTGATGTGATCGGCGCCCGGGACTACATTAAACTGTTTATCTAGCTAATGTTTATTAGATCAACTACCTGCAAAGTCTCATTCAAAGTCACCCGAGGGTACGACAAAACCTATTCCCCCTCAGGAGACTGAAAAGATTTGGCATGGGTCCTCAGATCCTCAAAAGGTTTTACAGCTGCACCATCGAGAGCACCCTGATGGGTTGCATCGCTGCCTGGTATGGCAACTGATTCGGCCTACGACCGCAAGGAACTACAGAGGGTAGTGCGTACGGCCCAGTGCATCACTGGGGTCAAGCTTCCTGCCACCGAGGACCTCTATACCAGGTGGTGTCAGAGGAAGGACCTAAAAATTGTCAAAGACTCCAGCCACCCTAGTAATAGACTGTTCTGGCAAGCAGTACCGGAGCGCAAAGTCTAGGTCCAAGAGGCTCCTAAATAGCTTCTACCCCCAAGCCATAGGACTCCTGAACAGCTAATCAAATGGCTACCCAGACTATTTGCAACCACCCCCCCCCCCTCTCTGTTATTATCTATGCATAGTCACTTTAATAACTCTACCTACATGTACATATTAACTAACTTACCCCGACACCGGTTCCCCCACACATTGACTCTTTACCGGTACCCCCTGTATATATCCCCGCTATTGTTATTTACTGTTGCTCTAATCATTTGTTATTCTTATCTCTTACTTTTTTTGTTGTTGGTATTTTCTTAACTGCATTGTTGGTTAAGGGCTTGTAAGTAAGCATTTCACTGTAAGGTTGTATTCGGCGCATGTAGCACGCGCTCCAGCAGGTGTATCTCACTGATCATCCCTAAAGCCAAAACCTCATTTGGACGCCTTTCCTTCCAGTTCTCTGCTGCCTGCGACTGGAACGAATTGCAAAAATCTCTGAAGTTGGAGACTTTTATCTCCCTCAACAACTTTAAAAATCTGCTATCCGAGCAGCTAACCGATCGCTGCAGCTGTACATAGTTCATCTGTAAACTACCCACCCAATTTACCTACCTCACCCCCATACTGCTTTTATTTATTTTACTTTTCTGCACACCAGCATCTCTTCTTGCACATGATCATCTGATGATTTATCACTCCAGTGTTAATCTGCTAAATTGTAATTATTCGATTTATTGCCTACCTCATGCCTTTTGCACACATTGTATATAGATTCTCTTTTTTCTACCATGTTATTGACTTGTCTATTGTTTACTCCATGTGTAACTCTGTGTTGTTGTCTGTTCACACTGCTATGCTTTATCTTGGCCAGGTCGCAGTTGCAAATGAGAACTTGTTCTCAACTAGCCTACCTGGTTAAATAAAGGTGAAATAAAAAAAATAAAAAAATGTGACAAATACAATTTAATTTGTCAGTGAGGGAAATGTTTATCATAGTAAAAGGTTTTGGACCCGTGGCTAGCTAGCTACAGTTAGAGCAACAACAACCAAAAGTAGCTAACATTAAATAGAAAGCAAGTGTTGCGCTGTCGTTATCGACAAAGTAACAAGTATAGCCGCCCATGCATGCATTGATGTAAATAGTCAACCCGGCTAAACTAGCATTAGCTAGCAACCTAGCTAGGACTAGCAGTACAGTAATGTTAGCATTAGCTAGATAGCCTACTTGCAATGTTGATTGGCCACTACTTACCGGATCCATTGGGTCCAATAATCGCGGTAAACTTGTGAAAGGGACCGATGATTTGCCTGCCCTTGTAAGATTTGAAGTTTTCGATCTCTATTAGTTTCAAATAACCCATTTTGATCAGATCTCTTGTGCGGAAACAGAAGAAGGAATATGTGTTGTTGTGCTAGCAGCTAATGTCGCTAATGCTAGCTAGCTTTTGAACTCAAACGAGAAACATGCAAGCAAATTGTAAACACAAAAATAAAAAGAAGCTAAAGCTGCATAATCGGTTGGTGTGCCCGGCTAACTAACTCGATTAGCTTGCAAGCTAGCTTTCAAAATGTACGACTGCAACAACAATGCGCCATTTTACAGTCCTCCTACACGATTTGAGACCTCTGAGCGCGCGCGTAAGTGAATTAGTTCTCGCGAGATGTTGCTGTTACAATGTATCCAAAGCGCCACATGCTGCTGTTTATTTCTCACATTTAACAAAATAGCATTGTAATCGAATGTATTCACACTCACTGGTGTCATTATTATTTCAGTGAAACTGATATGGTCAATCTTGTCATCTAGATACTTTTTTTGTTGCACATTTTGTTCACTGGTGTTGCCATGGTGATTTGTATTGTCTAAACAAAAGGAAGGAGCGAAGAAGGTGTCCTTTGAATGATGATAATTGCACCTGTTTTTTGGTACGTTTCGGTAAAGTTTTCATATTATTAGGAATGTTTAATCGCCAAAGCAACAAAATCATTATCTTGTTAAACTTTTATGCCTACTATAGATACACCAAACCTAGAAGAGTCATGTATAAAGTGGATTTGCCGGTGGACAACTCCGCGGATGTGGCAGTGGAACGCCGACGGGCCGCAGAAGCTGCGCGCCAGGCTCGCATTTTCAACACCAGACACCGAGTGATGGGTTTGGATCTCAAAGCACTGGAGCAACAGGTGGTGGAGAACAAAGAACGGGAGGAGATGGCGGGTCAGCGAGAGAGGGCTTTCGGTAAGCACAAGGCAAGGGGACAAGTTTACGTTTTAGAGGAGGAACTTAGGAACAATCAAATTTGAAAGCATTTTACCATAAATTGCCTATGTGTTGTTGTTTTTTCAGACATGTTGAGAGTGACTCAAGATGAAGTGTTGATGAAACAGCAGCAGGAGGAAGAGGAGAGGAGAGCAGAGTTAAACAGAGACCTTATCCAGTACCGGACCATCCGACAGCGGGCAGAAGACACCCGGGATGCTGATCTCAATTTTCACCGGCAGGGGGCGCTCGGGTTGTCCATTCCCAT
Source organism: Salvelinus fontinalis (assembly GCF_029448725.1). Lineage (NCBI taxonomy): Eukaryota > Metazoa > Chordata > Actinopteri > Salmoniformes > Salmonidae > Salvelinus > Salvelinus fontinalis. Next base: position 11,048,057 of record NC_074672.1, on the reverse strand, counting down.
CCCAGAGTCTGAGCTGGGACCTGCTAGTATGCAAGTGTTCCAGGTATCACAGATGACACTATTATAAGCAACAAGATATCAGAGTGTTAAGGGAAATGGGGAAATATGTTGGAATGAATGAATAATGCAAATCCATATCTCCTGACCTGGATTTTAGCACATGTTCTTTTAAAGCATTTTACTTATTTACTGATTGTGTGTTTTCATGGACATGCTGTATTGTATGTATGTATGTATGTATGTATGTATGTATGTATGTATGTATGTATGTATGTGTGTGTGTGTGTGTGTGTGTGTGTGTGTGTGTGTGTGTGTGTGTGTGTGTGTGTGTGTGTGTGTGTGTGTGTGTGTGTGTATGTATGTATGTATGTATGTATGTATGTATGTGTGTGTGTGTGTATATGTGTGTATGTATGTATGTATGTATGTATGTATGTATGTATGTATGTATGTATGTATGTGTGTGTGTGTGTGTGTGTGTGTGTGTGTGTGTGTATGTATGTATGTATGTATGTATGTGTATATATGTGTGTGTGTATGCATCTGTGTGTCTTTTTCTTCTGCTTCTGTTTTGTATGCTGTACTCAGGGAGAAGGCATTGGGGACAATGACAAGAGGAGAGCTCAGATGGAGCAGACAGAGAGAGCACTACGAGCACAGAGAGAACAGAGTGAGAAACTGCAGAAGGAGAAGAAACTCAAAGGTGAAACAGACACAAAGCTATCATACACACTATGCACAACTGCACTGTACACACCTACACTACACATCACCCACACAAATAACACAACACGCTCTCATATGCATAACTGCACTCTAAACATTAGCATCTTCCATCAACGGCTCCTGAGAATACGCACTGTGACCGTGGGAGTGTATGAGTGGTGTTTGTGCAGGATGACAAGGCATTTGGATGATTTAAGGACACTATCTAAACCAAATGTGTGTGTGTGTGTGTGTGTGTGTGTGTGTGTGTGTGTGTGTGTGTGTGTGTGTGTGTGTGTGTGTGTGTGTGTGTGTGTGTGTGTGTGTGTGTGTGTGTGTGTGTGTGTGTGTGTGTTGCAGAGCTACTGAAAGGCAAGGAGCTGGTACAGCAGGACCTGAGGGCTGTTCAGTTAGACGCTCTGGAAGAGGAGTGTAAGAGGGCTGGCCGCATCGCTCTCAACAACTACAACCATGCTCAGGTACACACAGTCTCAAACATGCCACCAGCCAAGGATGCGCTGATGAGACTGTGAGCTGTGACATGGCATGTACTCAGACAGTATATCTTTTTTAATTACAAAGTTAATTGAAGACATTAAGCGACGCGTACAAACTCACTCAGGGGAGATGACAAGCACATTAGAGGCGCTAAGCAACCTGCACGGGGAGTAAACTGCTTTGCGCTCACACACGACCACACAAACTGCTTTGATGTATGCGTGGGCAGATAGTCTCCTTTCTAAAAAGTATTTTGTTCCCTCGTCTCATTTGCCTTGACTGACTTGATATGAATAGATTCTCCCCAGTGTGAGGCATCATTATAAATGGTTCTGCTCACACTGGTTTTCATGTCAATGTGGTTTGTGTTCAGAGTTTTTTTTTATCACTTTGGTACTATTTTCAGAAGTATGTGGTACCTTTTCACAACTCTAAGCACAAAACTACAAACTGGTCACACATGTAACGGAGCCAGTTTCTCATTCAAAACCGGTCATTGTGCATTCATTTGGATTGTAAACATCTCTCACCACACAACCATTGATTCAAAATATAAGTTTATTGTGAAATGTAATGAGAACATTGGTTTAATCACCAAAACACAACATTATGTTTTCAATATAGTCATTTTAACTACCAGTTAATCCAATAGCAAAACAATAGCAATTTCAAATCACCCTTAGAAGTGCTGAAAGTAATATGCTACAGTACTGTAAATTACAGTTTTCACATTTAGCAATGCACTTCTATTACCCAACAAAATTGACAGAAAATCTATAATTTACATAATATTAATCCAATGTGTAATCAAAGATGTGATCAATGAAGACATCCTCTACAGTCAATCATGTGAAGAAATATATATTTTTCAAATATATTTGCAAAAAAGGTATACTGTCTTTAATCAAATGTAAGAAATGAAATGAACCTAATTAAATGAATGAAAATAAAACAACGTTTAGCACACATTAATTTGCATCACGCATGTCTTAAGCATTTGGCCATAAATTCTCATCCACATCACAGTGAATGTCATTGTTCATGCACCACGGGAAAAACCTTTTGGCATGGAGAATCCAAGCTTGACATTGGTCTGCATTGATGTTGTCAGATGCCTCATCCATGGCCAGGAAAGTGGCGCGCTCATGGGGATGGCGATCGTACACCTTCCACCTTCATGCTGAATAAAATCAATAGGGATGAGGAAAGGAGAGTATAGGGGCAGGTATAGGGTCACGAATCAGGGATGGGCCCAGTACCATGCCTGAACCACCTCTGCATGGTGGAACCTGACATAGTCCCACACAATGACATGGGTGACCCCTTCACCCTGACAGGCCTGCTCAATATCATTGAGAAACACAATAAGGTGAGCAGCGTTGTAGGATCCAAGTAATGGCCTACGTCCTACCACATCATCTTCAGAGATAGCTGCGCACATGGAGATGTTTCCCCCACGTCGTCCAGGCATTTGGACGGACGCCCGTTGGCCGATGGGTTTTGGCCAGATTGAAGCCCGCTTCATCAATAAAGATATACTTGTGAGGGTTCACAGCAGCATCAAGCACAATTACCCACTAAAAATATATTTCGCTTAGTTATTTTTACAGTATAGTTCCAATATGATATTGTGAAGTATCATGTGCATTAATAGGAACAGTAATACAGTATATAGTGCTGTACCTGAACATACTCGGCCTGCAGTTGTTTCACCCGGTCGTTGTTTCTCTCAAAAGGCACCAGGTAAATGTGTTTCATAGATACCTGGTGCCTCTTCAAAAGGCGGGCGATTGTTGGTATGCTGATGGATGCCACATTGGCAAAGGTGTCATCGTTTTCCTCAATGGCCTGCTTTATTTTGTACAGCCTTATGTCATTCCTGGCCCTCACCGTTTCCACCACGGCCCACTCCTGCTGGTCGGTCAGCACACGGCCACGGGCACCACCATGGGGTGTTCTGTCAATTATGAGAGTAGAACAGAGTATACTGTCAATAGATCATACTGTAAGAATACTGTAACATGTGTTGTGAATGTACATGCATTACAATGTAATTGACTGTAAATGTAATGGTAAAGCATAGTGCATATCCTGCAGGCTTACCAGTTTTCTTGGCGAAATGTTCTCATGATCAAATTGGCAGTTGATCTTTTCATATTGGGGTGAACTAGTCTGGCAGTCTCTGCCATGGCAAGGCCTCAGTTTACCACGTGCCTCCCTCTCTCTGATGTCCACCTCTTTGAGGGGCCCATGCCCACCTCTCTGACGGGCCCCTGGTCCATAAGCTCTTTGGCTTCTTCCTCTCCCTTGCTGTCTATCCTGCTCCATATTAAAAGAAATTGCAAGTGTTTTTAATATGGTGACCACTATATGAACTCAATTAGCAATAACGACTAGTCATTATGTATGGTTATCATGTATCATACATGTAATTTAGATGTTTCTACTTTGCAAACACACCTTCTATCTGTAGTTCTCAAAATCCATTCATAGTAGACCGACCAGTTTAAAATCTCTAGGTTTACCAAACGGTTAAGTGATTAACCATTAAGCGGTTGGATTAAGTGATGGTCAAATGTATTTTAAACAAATGAGAAGAGAATCATATGAAAAGTATTGTGTCGGTGGTTCCAAACTTCTTCGATTTAAGAATTATGGAGGCCACTGTGTTCTTGGGGACCTTCAATGCTGCAGACATTTTTTAGTACCATTTCCCAGATCTGTGCCTCGGCACAATCCTGTTTCGGATTTCTACGGACAATTCCTTCGACCTCATGGCTTGGTATTTGCTCTGACATGCACTGTCAACTGTGGGACCTTATATAAACAGGTGTTTGCCTTTCCAAATCATGTCCAATCAATTGAATTTACCACACGAGAAATCCAATCAAGCTGTAGAGACATCTCAAGGATGATCAATGGAAACAGGATGCACCTGAGCTCATAGCGAAGGGTCTGAATACTTATGTAAATAAGGTATCTGTTTTTTATTTTTAATACATTTGCAAAACATATAAAAACCTGTTTTTGCTTTGTCATTATGGGGCATTGTGTGTAGATTGATGAGGATTATATATTTTTTAAATCAATTTTAGAGTAAGACTGTAACACAACAAAATGTGGGAAAAGTCAGGGGTTCTGAAAACGTACCGAATGCACTGTACAAGTGGTTGGGTGCAACTTCTACCTACTCCCCAGATCTTGTGACAGTGACCCTTAACTCTCTTGTCTCTTGGAACTTTTGGTCTAACTTCTGACCCTTGAACTCTAAACCTATCTATGACCCCCACCCACAGGCTGCAGAGTGTGTAGAGAAAGAGAGGAAGGAGCGCATGAGGAAGGAGGGCGAGGAGATGGCGGAGGTGTGGCACATGGTGACATCAGACATCCTAACGGAATGTCCCAAGGCTGCAGAGAGACAAGTAGACGGAGGCCCAGTGGGCGGGCCCAGGGTGCTGACGGACAGGTGGAGGGGGATGAGCCCCGTTCAGCTGAGCGCCATCCACAGGCAGAGAGAGGAACAGCGCCTAGAGGGAAAGGTAATGATAACCTCGTGAATGACTTTAGTTTTAGTGCAAATCTTTTGCAAATTTTCCATTGACACCAATACATATTTTAAAGTCAAATCAGTTCAAAATCTGCATTCAGCTTAAAGAGAACACATTCATTCATGATTGTTGCGATTATAAAAATAAGATTGCCTATCACAACCATAGAGATGAAACAATCACTATTGTTGATTGCTTATTGAAGAAGCAGTCTCATCATGAACCTCTCCTTCGGTCTTCACCCTCAGGCTTATGATCATGTTTCTCATATTTCCACAATTTTCTCAAATCATTTTAGAGGCTGAGGGAGATTGAGAGGCAGAGAGACGCTGCCTGGGACTTCCAGCGCATGGTGCAGACCCGAGAGGATGAAGAGGAGGAGAGGAAAGCGATGGAGCTGAAGAAGGAGAAGAGGATTGAGATAGACCGATACAATGAACAGCTGGCCAGAGAGCAGCGCGAACAGTAAGCACACAAACCACACTCAAGACACATCAATCTTTACATTCTTTCTTTACAGATACTGGGTGAGACACATCATGGCACATAACCACACATAAACACTTTACTGTCAAAGTATAAACAGATACTATACACGGTGAAAGAATTGAAAGTCCCAGTTTTCACATAAAAATAGACATTTTAATTGTAAAACAGACATTGACAGTGTATTTTCTCCATCTCGTCTCCACCAGTCAGCAGTTCCTGTCCAAGACGCTGTACACCAACGGACCCACGGCCCAGTACTTTACTCAGTTCAGCAGCAGCTCACGCTGAGATGACCAACACTAACTCACCGCCCAATACTGGATCTCAGATGTAGACCATATGCACAACACAACAAGCAAATTAACTTTATGATATAGTCATACTTTACATGTTTTTGGGTCTTTTTATCCCTAAGATTTAGTCACTAGGTCAAATGTTGCAGTCTTCTGCAACTTATCTCAGGAGCTGTATTTTAGGTATATAATGGACACCGTGACTGTCTATCTAGCTGTTATTTTATGTTTCATGCATAGTAGGAATTCATATCTAGTTTCTCTGATCTTTTGAGGATAAAACGTGCACGTCACCATCTTTAGACATTGACGCTATGAATGATTCTAATGATGACACAAGAGGACGCCTCTTTTGGTTCCGATTAGTCCAAGGTTCTTTATTTAATTCATTGTCACATATTTAGTTACAAGTGGCTGATTCATAATGCAGATCGTTACAATGTCATTGGACCCATAACATATAGTACAACTCCACTCCACACAGTGACCACCTCCCTTACCAACCAACCCTCAACCCGCTCCACTTCCGTCTCAACCAATTAGCAGGAACACACTAGCCCGTTCACAGATCTGGTTGTGCTGTCTTGCCAACTCCTATGACTTTAGCATGATATCGATCATAGGAGTTGGCCATACAGCACAAACAGATCTAGGACCAGACTACCAATACACTACTGTACCCACCAATCCCCCAGTTCCATTGTGCTAATGGGACCCCAAACACACCACACAGAGGGATTCCCCCCACACAGAGGGACCAAACATACCACACAGAGGGACTCGGTCTCCCCTCAGGCAGTGAAATACACAGTATCCGTCCCCTCCCTCCATCCCTCCCTCCTATCCTTCCACCATGACTGTAAATGTATACATTTCGTACCTTAATGAAGCTGATGCTATCATTCTCTTCTATATGCAATTAAAATTCACTTTTTATTTTTAATTTAAGTATAAAAAAATGGAAATGAAAGTAACAGAGGGGAAAGTAAGAAATGCTAGCACTAAACCTGGCTTAGACGATCCCCTCACTCACCACATGAAAAATCAAAAGCAGAGATAGCTAGAAAGGCAGGTAGTAGAGTGAGTATCTGTGTGTTCAGTAGTTCACTTATTCCCCAACTCATTCATTCAAGCTATCACTTGCCCTGACACTACTGACATCACACCATGACAAGCACAGATGGTTAGCAGCGAGATAGGCTGCGTCTCAAATGGCACTCTATAGTGCATTACTTATGACCAGGGCCCATAGTGATATCCCTGAACACCGGGCCCATATGGCTCTGGTCATAAGTAGTGCACTACATAGGGAATAAGATGCCATTTGAGACACAATCCATAGTTGTGAGAGAATAATTGGCATATTATTTCATTTTATCATAATATTATCATTCTGTATGAAAATAGATTTCTGAAATTGATTTTTTTTTTGTCCTGAGTGTGTCTGTAACAGCAAACTACAGGGAGCTGAGCTCACTCAAACCTCTCATTATGTCAGACTCACTGGCTGCGTCTGAATTGGCACCCTATTCCCTATATAGTGTACATATCCACTGTATAAGGAATAGGGTGCCAATGCGGATGCACCTATTGCCTTTCTGCCAAGCCAGAGACAATCCCTTTTCTCTATCCCATTTCCCTGGGACTCACTGAACAGTAACAGTGGATGATAGCTTGGCTTGCAGTCGGACCTGGGTTCAAATAGTGTTTGTTTTTTCTCAATTACTTAAGCTGTGCTTCTGGCATAATGGACCCAATAGAGTGGCCCCAAAAGTGCAAACCGTTGTCTCCGCTCATCTTGCAATCCAGGCAGGCTCAATCAAACTCTCCTCTGAAAGAAAATGAAACTTATTTGAACCCAGGTCTGTCTCTGGGTAGACTGTAGGCTAGTTTGAGTGGGGTGAGCAGTGAGGGCAGAGCCAGCACATTGCATATACTCCCTGTGGTGCTTCATCACAAACTAGCTCACTGCCTCCCTCCCTCCCGTCCTCATCATCACATGGCCTCAGCACGATGAGTGTCCGCAATGGCACTCTATTCCCTATATAGTACATTATTTTGGCTAGGGAATAGGGTGCCATTTGGGATACAAACATAGACTCTCTCAACACAGATACTCACTGTACTGTAATGCTTAAAGGGACACAAAAAAATGAAGGCGAAGTGCCCCTTACAAGCCAGGAAAACTTGATGGACATGATGACCATTAACATAAGTTTAACCTCAGCTTTCAATGGGTTGGTATTGATTCTACTGTATATTCTAAAACAACAAAAGCTACTGATGTAATCTCAGCACTCAGAACCAAATTTCACGTGCGCACTTTCTACTATTGATGTAAAAATGTGTTTTTCTTTTTTTTCTTGTTTTGCAACATTTAAGGAATGGTGGGAGGATATTTTTTTTTTTGCCTTTTTGTTTATATTTTGCTTATCTATTAACGATTTTTCTAAAACAGTCAAATCACTGTAATCAGTTGTCAATACAGGAAAAATATGAATTCATAGGTTCATTACAAAAAAATACAATAAAACTACTTGCAACATTTGAAGTAAACTTAAGACAGAGTTTTAAAACCCACACACTTGTATCAAACAAACTCATTGCTAAATAACAATCTTTTGGGTTGTATTTACATTCAGAGTGACATTTAAAAAGCTCTCTTTCTAGTCTCTTCTCTTTTATCCGTACCAATACCTCTGTTCTCCTTATCTCTAAATGCTTATGTCATGATTCTTGTCATTGTCTAATTCAAAAAGAAGGGTTTTTGGCATGTAAATATTATTTCTACTCACGCCAACAAAGAATGCAATCTATACGTTAGATGCAAAAAGCAACCAATCTACACATTTGCCTTTCATCCCAATCTGCCAATCAGGTAATCCTGTTTTGGATTGACAGCGTGCATTGTTCAGGGCATGAAAGGAATAGTGAGTGTGTGTGTGTGTATGTTTGTGTATTTCACTCCCTGCTAACTGTAAATATGTAGAAATACTGCTTCCTATCACACATTACAGTGTGCAATAGTATTATGTTATACTATGACATGAAGAGGTATGGGAAAGATAACGTTTAACAGCGGACATAGTTTAATACACCGTAGAAAGAGACACAGATAGAACAAATACAGAAAGCTAGTACACAAAGAGGTCTACACATAAATTACATTATCATACCAATAATGACATCACACTTGTGGTGAAAAGGCGAGAGTAAAGTAGAATAGACTAGAGTAAGCATGTAATCTGGTGCTCTGTATAGAGGGCCAGTAGGCACTGGAACTCATAATGAACATGTACATACATACTGTATCTATAATACTGTATATGGCTAGATAGATAGATGTAATGCACAAAAATACACCGATTTGCTTACTGCTATACAGCATTTTCACCCAATTCATTTACTATGAAAACCTGGCTAGGGTAAAATTATGATTATCTTGATTTATGTAGAAATATGTAGAAAAAAAATCTAAATATGAATCACCTCATATATGCAAATGATCTATAAAACAATATATTCTTTTTTTTTTAAATGAGAAAATACAAAGCAAAACAATGTTGACTTTTTGTATTCAAAAAGTTAGTAGAAAAATAAATTAATCATAAAAAATTATGTTGCCAACTGTCGAAGACATAAAAAAGTGGATGTAGAGATTTAAATCATGGCAAATAATATAAAAAGGTGAAAGTAATAAACATCTATAAGACTTGCCATTTGTAACCCACATTAGCTTGTGCTGTCTGTATCCTCCCACAAGCCTCTGTCTGTCAATCATTCCCTTCCATGTATCCACATCTTCCCTTCATGTCTGTGTACCATCATACCTGAAATTACATTGGCTTCTCTTCCTAGCATCGTTTTTATCATTCGCTCTCTCCCAGTCCAATATGTCACAATGATTTGATAGAGGGTGAGAGAGAAAGAGTGGGGGAGTCACGAGATATGAAGGTCTGTCACTCAGGTATGTTGTAAACTACATAGAGAAAGACGGGTCACAGGACATCTTTAGGCTGAGGTGGGTCTGTCTGTCTGTCTGTCTGTCACGTCAGTCGGCCTGTCTTATCAAGAAGGACACTCCTTTGGTCAAATAGTCCAGTCTGTCAGATGGAGAGATAACATTAGGGGTGAGTGGGGTAAGTTGAGCCGCCTTTGTTTTTAGGAAACCACACACAAAATGTATTATTTGACCAAATATTTAGGAAGAGGTCACAATTTCATCGAGTCTGTGAAGGATGAAAGCACATGGAAAAAGTGGTAAGCAAGTTAGGTCCCCAAAAATTATTTTCACCAAGTCAAATGAATTTATTGTGTTAAAGGTTTCATGATGCTTCCGTCTAAAACAAAGTAAAATAATTTAAAGATGGTTTTATACATAATTTGGGGTCTCTATAAGATTCAATATGAGGTCCTAAACATAGCATGAAAGTGCATCCTTGTTGCTATGTGGGCTAATATAGTCAAAATGTTTGCCTTGGGGTAAGTTGAGCCATGGTTGAACCAATGGCATGTTGAGCAAATTCAAGTGTTTTCTTCCCAGGCATAATGCAAGAACGATGTTAAAAGTGTTCAAATAGTACAAAGTGTTTGTTAGGTGTTAAGCCTGTGTTAAAATATGCTTAAGTGGGCTAAATCAGGGTCACACAGAGTGTCTCTTGTGAGCAGTAACCCACATTGAAACAAAGTATACACCTCACACACATGGTTCTGAGCTTACAAAAAATAAGACACCTGTATCATGTCAGATATACTGTAGAGTTGAAATGTATTCCATTTTGAGTTGTTTTGTCGCAGAAACTGAAATTATGCGAACTATTCAAATTTTTGCAAACAGGAGCAATTTTTTTGGGACAAGCTGTTTTCAAAACTGTCATGTGATTTAATTTGGATTATTTCCAGGGAGACACATCCTGAAATATATGTAGATATCTTTGTTAGAAAGAATGCTATAGTTCCAATGACTGGGTGATTGTGAATGTAAAACATGGCTCAACTTACCCCACTCTCACCTATTGAACAACAGATGTATCTAAATGGTCAGTAGTATATTGATCATATAGTCAGTGAGCTTATCGATGGAAAAGTCAGTCGAGTAGATAAACCCATGTATTATAGATAGCTGGAAGGGTGTGGGCTGTGGGCATGTTTGTATCGTTGACATGTTGTTGACAGATATGTTTTGGTCTGACAGACAGTCCTGTTGCCTTAGTAACCTTAAATCTAAAATGGCGGCATTTTACTTTAGTCTAATCTAAGATGGCCGCCGAGTTGGGAAGGCCGTTGTTGGTGGGTGTTGGGGTGGTGGCGGTGGGGTTGAGGGGGGAGCTGTCCTGCAGTGTACCCGGGTCCGGGGTGGCTTCGCTGGGCCGGCTGTACTGGCTGACCAGGGAATCCTCCATGTTCACCTCGGTGACAGCACTGCTGCCGTTGTTGTAGCCATCCAGGTTGTCCTCACTGGTACACAGCTTGCTCTCATCACACAGAGACGGCTGGCTGGCTGTCCGCTTCTCCTCGTTATCGCTATAGGATGGATGGATGGAAAGAGAGATGGAGAGAGGAAGGGGGAGAGAGAAAGAGAAGGGGGAGGGAGAGGCAGAAAGATAGAGAGCGAGAGAGAGAAATGGGTGAAGAAAAGACAGAGATAGAGGAGGTGGTAGGTAGAGGGAGAGATTGTCACTATCTGTGGATGGTTGACATACCAAGGTCCTGTATTGTATCACGTTGCCACAGGAGGGATATTGGGCAAAAGGAGAGGAGAAATAGGTGGGGCCTCTACAAGAAACATTCACTATTTCAAATAAGTAGCAGAGGCTGCATGCACAGTAGAGCACCTTACAGCATACCTTTCTAGAGATCTGGCAAAGCAGGGGCAAGCATTAGGGGAAAGAGGGTCGGCATAATGAACACAAGATGTTGGGATAAAAACATACTATTATCTTTTCAATCAGGGAATCCAAGCAATCATGTTGATTTCGGCATGACACTTAAAACATGCAATTTTGGAGGATAATGGCTTGCATTGGGTTTAAGGTAAGCTTTTGGTGACAGCAACCAGGTAAACAAAGCCAAAACATGGATTGCTGTCTTACCTTTTCCAAAGTCTGCTTACAGGGTAAGGAAACCAATATGTCATTTTGTAACTTGGGTGAACTATCCTTTTAACTCTGTGCTAATATGAAATGATTAAATGATCAGCAGGCTTGAGTTAGTAAAGATATATTAATAAATGATCAATGTATAACAATCAATATATAATCAGATTAGACAGACCAACCTGTACTCTCCGAATGTTTCATCCTTCATAGGGCGCGCCTCAGAGTCTACCTGACCCTCCTCCTTATCTTTGACTGAGAGAGAAAGAGAGAGATTATTGCATTTCAGTATCTGTTCATTAATCAGTAGATGCTCCTCTCTAAGCTAGTAGCTGGCTGAGGGTTTGGTAATGACAGATACTGGCTAGGCAGTGAACTAGCACTCAGGAGGATATGTGTTGTGGTTTTGTAGAGCTACCTGGTCTGCTACGTATCATTTGTTTGACTGATACTGTGTATGTGAACTTCTAAGCCTATTCTTAATGATATTGGGATGGTTGCTGATAGGGGAAACTTGCTGAATGATCAACTATTTACAGAAAAATAAGTCCTCGATGCTTTGCTAGCAATAGACAGGAAATCCACAGGGGCCGACAGATCGGATTCTGGTTTGGTTAAGTGTGCAGTGCCCATTATGGTTGGCTCAATAACCCTTTCGTTTTTTTATACATTGTTATCAGGAAATATTCCAAATGTATGGAAATCAGCTCTTGTGCTGCCACTCCATTAGGACAAGATAGTAGTGATCTTAATCACCGTCGCCCCATTTCAGGGCTTCCTTGTCTAACTACGATTCTCGAATCCTTGCTAAACGTACAACTTTGCTCTCTTTTATCTGAGAAATGTATTTTGAATGTAAATCAATCAGGGCTGGGCACAGCACAATTACAGCAACCACTTTAGTTGTCAATGCTTTAGACACTAAACTGAAATGTGCTGCTTGTGGCTCAGTTGGTAAAGCATGGCACTTGCAAAGCCAGGGTTGTGGGTTTGATTCCCACAGGGGACCAGCACAAACACATATGAAAATGTATGCACTCACTACAGTAAGTCACTCTGCATAAGAGTGTCTGCTAAATGACTAAAATGTAAATAGCTTTTGATACTGTTGATCATACTATTTCATTGAAAAAGGTGTCCTCGATGCGCCTGAGCTCTGACGCCTTCATGATTATCTTGGTGACAGAACTCAGGCTATCGTGATGGATAGGGTTAAGTCTGAATTTCTTGAAGTACATAAATGAACACTATTTATGTAAACACCATTGGTCAACCTGTAAAAATGGAACTTCATCTATATGCGGATGATACTATTATGTATGCTGTTGCCCCTGTGAGGGAAAATGTTGTTGTCTGAAGAGATAGCACTGAATTGTACACAGCATCTCCTCTCCCTCTATCTTGGTTCGTGTAGGTGACTGTGACCTCCTCCTCAGACCAATTGCTAGTACACCCGGGAACATTGTCCCGGGAACCAAAAGGGATATCTCAGTTTCAAGGTCTCAGCTTGGAGAGAAGAAGCCTTGTGATGTATTGGTCGGTCACATACAGGAACCAAACGTTAAGAATGAATTAATTATGAATAAGCTAAATCATGCAAATATAACTTGTCTGTGTAAGCAGTATATAAGAGAACTAATGAGACGGCCCCGGCGAAGCTCCCAACCGACATGTACTATGGTGCATTAAGTTTGCTGGAATCTCTCCAGCTTGCTGATAACAAAGACTGATTCATTTAAGCTTGACTCTGAGTCCCTATGGTCATTTCCACTACAATTTGGCGTCACAGTGAACTAGATGATTGATTCTGCCTGCGGAGCTTTCCAGTGAGGGTCTGCGAGGAAAACCCATGGCGCATTTTATAAAGCGTGAGGGAAATCCCCGTCTGACAAAAAGACGACGAGGACCTGCTCAGATCCTTACTGCGAGCTGCCCAGGAGAAGACACATCATCCGTTAACAATTGAGGGACATGTCAACTGATTTCAGTTGTCAATTTAAATTAATTTGTATAAAAATAATAATAAATAATGAAACCAATAAAACAAAACATAAAAATAAAATGACGTCTATGTGGTCTGGGACCACTGTAGCCTGGGACTACTAGAACGGTACCATGGTCTCTGGGAGACTAGAGTAGTCTGGGACTACTGAGTGAGGGTAGAGAAGCCCCACTGACAGCTGTCTACAGGCATTTCTGGGAATTGTCTATGTGGTCTGGGACTTTGATTCCCTTGTGCTAATTTCCATGACACCCCAACTGTTGATCTGGCTGTGTCAAAACTAAAGTCATATTTTATAGCTATGCAGGAATCCCTTGTTTTAAAACTTGAGGTTAACACGGGCAAACTCTCGTAAGAATGTTTCAAATGAACTAAATGTTCACTCATTAGATGGTTCTCCAATCAAATGTGTTCCCGCATATTCAGTTGAAGTCAGAAGTTTACATACACCTTAGCCAAATAGATTTAAACTCAGTTTTCCTGACATTTAATCCTAGTCAAAATTCTCTGTCTTAGGTCAGTTAGGATCACCACTTTATTTTAAGAATGTGAAATGTCAGAATAATAGTAGAGAGAATGATTTATTTCAGCTTTTATTTCTTTCATCACATTCCCGTGGGTCAGAAGTTTACACACACTCAATTTGGTAGATTTACCTTTAAATTGTTTAACTTCAGTCAAACGTTTCAGGTAGCCTTCCACAAGCTTCCCACAATAAGTTGGGTGAATTGTGCCCCATTCCTCCTGACGGAGCTGGTGTAACTGAGTCAGGTTTGTAGGCCTCCTTGCTCGCACACGCTTTTTCAGTTCTGCCCACAAATTTTCTATAGGATTGAGGTCTGGGCTTTGTGATAGCCACTCCAATACCTTGACTTTGTTGTCCTTAAGCCATTTTGCCACAACTTTGATAGTATGCTTGGGGTCATTGTCTATTTGGAAGACCCATTTGCGACCAAGCTTTAACTTCCTGACTGATGTCTTGAGATGTTGCTCCAATATATATCCACATAATTGTCCTTCCTCATGATGCCATATATTTTGTGAAGTGCACCAATCCCTCCTGCAGCAAAGTACGTCCATCTCTAGGAGACAGAACGCGTCTCCTTCCTGAGCGGTATGACGGCTGCGTGGTCCCATGGTGTTTATACTTGCGTACTATTGTTTGTACAGATGACCGTGATACCTTCAGGCGTTTGGAAATTGCTCCCAAGGACTTGGCTGACTTCTTTTGATTTTCCCATGATGTCAAGCAAAGAGGCACTGAGTTTGAAGGTAGGCCTTGAAATACATCCACAGGTACACCTCCAATTGAGTCAAATGATGTCAATTAGTGATGTCAAATGATGATGTCAAATGATGTCAAATGATGTCAATTATCAGAAGCTTCTAAAGCCATGACATAATTTTCTGGAATTTTCCAAGCTGTTTAAAGGCACAGTCAACTTAGTGTATGTAAACTTCTGACCCACTGGAACTGTGATACAGTTGTCTGTAAACAATTGCTGGAAAAATTACTTGTGTCATGCACAAAGTAGATGTCCTAACCGACTTGCCAAAACTATAGTTTGTTAACAAGAAATCTTCGGAGTGGTTGAAAAATTAGTTTTAATGACTCCAACCTAAGTGTATGTAAACTTCCAACTTCAACTGTATATACTTAGGCATTTGGATTGATATGGATTTAACATTTAAAAAACATATAGATGAGCTGGTTAAGAAGCTAGGATTTAAAGTTTGCTTTTTCAGTAGGAAGCAGATTATTCAGTCAACCTTTTTAATCTGTTGTTGATTATGGTGATATTATTTATCAAAGTGCAGCTGCTACTACTCATAAGCCTTCAGATGCCCTTCATTTTGATACTCATCACTGTATCCTGTATCAAAAGATTTGCCTGGACTTCTGTTATGAACTTTATGAATAATGACTAAATTATGTATACATTTAACGTAGAACTATAACTAACAGAATTTTATCCTGTCTCTGTATAATGATAAATAATGTTTGTCCATAAGAAAGAGGGACTGTTAGCAGGCAAGGAACTATGGCAGACAACTTGTGACCACTGTGGGACTGATAACAGGGAAGGAAGTCTCCCCACCCAGGGAGGGGAGAAACCTTGGACTTGTAGTAGATTGTATAACAGGTGGCAGGCAATGTATGGGAAGGAGAAGACTTGTGAACTATATTGTCATTGTCTTAGAGGAGGAGGGACAGTTATGATGAAATGAGAGGTATATAAACCAATGTATATGTAAGGATGGGCAGAGCTCTCGTAAATAAACATTCTGACTATTGTAAACTGGCCTCTGTCTGTTTCATTTTAATAAGAACCTTGTAAATTCTTGGTAACAGACCGAGTAGTTTAATTGAAGTTCAGTTTATGAACATTGAGAACATAATTCTCATAACAACTTCACTAAAAACCTGTAGATCTCTACATTACTCCCTTTTGTGTTTACAAGGCCCTACTTCATAAACTTCCCTCTTATCGAACTTTGCTGTTGAAGTATTGAACCTGAGTTGCCTCGTTCTCCACATTTTGTCACTGTCAAAATAAAGGTTAAATAAAATAATAGAAAAATAACATTTGTTACAAACTGCCTGACATGTATGGTTCCTCACAAACAATCTAGTATATGTAGCATTTTAAAACGTCCTATTCTTATATATGAGACTTGTTACAAACTACATTCTACAATATACAGTGCATTCAGAAAGTATTCAGACCCCTTGATGTTTTCCACATTTTGCTACTTTACAGCCTTATTCTAAAATAGATTCAATTGTTTTTGTCCCTCATCAATCTACACACAATACCCCATAATGACACTGAAAAAAAACTGTTTTTTAGAAAATGTTGCAAATTTATAACAAAAAAATGGAAAAATCACATTTACATCAGTGTTCAGACCCTTTAAGCAGTACTCTCTATTTGTCTGGTGCATGTTGCTATATTTAGACCTACCTGAATACTTTCCCCCCTTGCTCCTCTTGATGAAGCAGAGGATGAGAAGTACCAGCAGCAACAGCACGATGGCGCTCACGAGCCCAATGAACCAGCCCTGAGTAGCAAAGCCTGTCTGCACATCCACCACTCCTACACAGAGAAAGAGAGCGAGAGAGAGAGAGAAAAGAGAGAGCGAGAGAGAGGGATGGGGGATGGGGGATGAAAGAAAGGATGAAAGGAAGAGAAGAGATTAAGAAGAGAGAGAGTGGATCTGGAGCTTACACACGGGGGCTCAGTCGACACACACACACACACACACACACACACACACACACACACACACACACACACACACACACACACACACACACACACACACACACACACACACACTACACTAGAGATGTAGGCAATACAGTCCAATATGCCCCAAACAAATACCACTAATGGCGCATTTCATTTAGCGGCTGAAAGCTTTGCCATTTAGTCTCGTTCATCTAGGACATTTAAACAAAAAAGCTCTTCACACCGATAGAGCTGCAGCAGAGGGCTGCTGTCAGACGCAGCAGTGGGCCCAGAGGAGGGTGTGTCAGGGGAGGCTGGTGGGAGGAGCTATAGGAGGACGGGATCATAGTAAAGGCTGAAATGGAATACATGGAACGGTTTCAAACACATCAAACATATGGAAACCACGTTTGACTCAGTTCCATTTATCCCATTCCAGCCAATACAATGAGCCCGTCCTTCTATAGCTCCTCCCATCAGCCCCCTCTGGTGTGCCTGCCTGCGTCATTGTGTGTGTGTTTTCTTACTACCTGCTCCCTCGGTCCTGATCTCAGAAGGTGTTATTGTTGAAAGTGAATCATGTGTGTATTTAGGTGTGTATCTAGGTGTGTGTAGGTCTACCTGCTCCTTCGGTCCTGAAAGTGAATCATGTGTGTATTTAGGTGTGTATCTAGGTGTGTATTTAGGTGTGTATCTAGGTGTGTATTTAGGTGTGTATCTAGGTGTGTATCTAGGTGTGTATTTAGGTGTGTATTTAGGTGTGTATCTAGGTGTGTATTTAGGTGTGTATCTAGGTGTGTATTTAGGTGTGTATCTAGGTGTGTATTTAGGTGTGTATCTAGGTGTGTATTTAGGCGTGTATCTAGGTGTGTATTTAGGTGTGTATCTAGGTGTGTATTTAGGTGTGTATCTAGGTGTGTATTTAGGTGTGTATCTAGGTGTATATTTAGGTGTGTATCTAGGTGTGTATTTAGGTGTGTATCTAGGTGTGTATTTAGGTGTGTATCTAGGTGTGTATCTAGGTGTGTATTTAGGTGTGTATCTAGGTGTGTATCTAGGTGTGTATCTAGGTGTGTATTTAGGTGTGTATCTAGGTGTATATTTAGGTGTGTATCTAGGTGTGTATCTAGGTGTGTATTTAGGTGTGTATTTAGGTGTGTATCTAGGTGTGTATCTAGGTGTGTATTTAGGTGTGTATCTAGGTGTATATTTAGGTGTGTATCTAGGTGTGTATCTAGGTGTGTATTTAGGTGTGTATCTAGGTGTGTATTTAGGTGTGTATCTAGGTGTGTATCTAGGTGTGTATTTAGGTGTGTATTTAGGTGTGTATCTAGGTGTGTATCTAGGTGTGTATTTAGGTGTGTATCTAGGTGTGTATTTAGGTGTGTATCTAGGTGTATATTTAGGTGTGTATCTAGGTGTGTATTTAGGTGTGTATCTAGGTGTGTATTTAGGTGTGTATCTAGGTGTATATTTAGGTGTGTATTTAGGTGTGTATCTAGGTGTGTATCTAGGTGTGTATCTAGGTGTGTATTTAGGTGTATATTTAGGTGTGTATCTAGGTGTGTATCTAGGTGTGTATCTAGGTGTGTATTTAGGTGTGTATTTAGGTGTGTATCTAGGTGTGTATCTAGGTGTGTATTTAGGTGTGTATCTAGGTGTATATTTAGGTGTGTATCTAGGTGTGTGTCTAGGTGTGTATTTAGGTGTGTATCTAGGTGTGTATTTAGGTGTGTATCTAGGTGTATATTTAGGTGTGTATCTAGGTGTGTATTTAGGTGTGTATCTAGGTGTGTATTTAGGTGTGTATCTAGGTGTATATTTAGGTGTGTATCTAGGTGTGTATCTAGGTGTGTATCTAGGTGTGTATCTAGGTGTATATTTAGGTGTGTATCTAGGTGTGTATCTAGGTGTGTGTCTAGGTGTGTATTTAGGTGTGTATCTAGGTGTGTATCTAGATGTGTATTTAGGTGTGTATCTAGGTGTATATTTAGGTGTGTATCTAGGTGTATATTTAGGTGTGTGTCTAGGTGTGTATCTAGGTGTGTATCTAGGTGTGTATCTAGGTGTGTATCTAGGTGTGTATCTAGGTGTGTATCTAGGTGTGTATCTAGGTGTGTATTTAGGTGTGTATCTAGGTGTGTATCTAGGTGTGTATCTAGGTGTGTATTTAGGTGTATATTTAGGTGTGTATCTAGGTGTGTATCTAGGTGTGTATCTAGGTGTGTATCTAGGTGTGTATCTAGGTGTGTATCTAGGTGTGTATCTAGGTGTGTATTTAGGTGTGTATTTAGGTGTGTATTTAGGTGTGTATCTAGGTGTGTATCTAGGTGTGTATCTAGGTGTGTATTTAGGTGTATGTTTAGGTGTGTATCTAGGTGTGTATTTAGGTGTATGTTTAGGTGTGTATCTAGGTGTGTATTTAGGTGTATGTTTAGGTGTGTATCTAGGTGTGTGTTTAGGTGTGTATCTAGGTGTGTATTTAGGTGTATGTTTAGGTGTGTATCTAGGTGTGTATTTAGGTGTATGTTTAGGTGTGTATCTAGGTGTGTATTTAGGTGTATGTTTAGGTGTGTATCTAGGTGTGTATTTAGGTGTATGTTTAGGTGTGTATCTAGGTGTGTGTTTAGGTGTGTATCTAGGTGTGTGTAGGTCTACCTGCTCCCTCGGTTCTGATCTCCGTCTCCCAGAAGGTGTTGTTGCTGAAGGTGAATCTGAGCCGGTACTGTGATCCTGGGGTCAGACCCTTCAGCTGGTAGAATGACTGGGACGAGTTCAGCTTCTCAGACTGCTTCCACTTTCCACCGCCTGGAGACAAAATAAAACATTTCTTTGTTTATTCTATTCCTTCAATGTATTTATTCAGTAAAAAATGAGAGGGTGGTTCACACATGAAAATACACAAAATATATACACCACCGTTCAAAAGTTCAGAGTCACTAAGAAATGTCCTTGTTTTTGAAAGAAAAGCACATTTGTCCATAAAAATTTGTCCATTAAAATAACATAAAAATGATCAGAAATACAGTGTAGAAATTGTTAATGTTGTAAATGACTATTGTAGCTAGAAACGGCAGATTTTTTATGAAATATCTACATTGGCCCATTGTCAGCAACCATCACTCCTGTGTTCCAATGCACGTTGTGTTTGCTAATCCAAGTTTATTATTTTATAAGGCTAATTGGTCATTAGAATCCCATTTTGCTTTTATGTTAGCACAGCTGAAAACTGTTGTTCGGATTAAAGCAATAATACGGGCCTTCTTTAGACTAGTTCTGGAGTATCTGGAGCATCAGCATTTGTGGGTTCAATTACAGGCTCAAAATGGCCAGAAACAAATAACTTTCTTTTGAAACTCATCAGTCTATTCTTGTTCTGAGAAATGAAGGCTATTCCATGTGAGAAATTGCCAAGAAACTGAAGATTTCGTACAACGCTGTGTACTACTCCCTTCAGAGACCAGAGAAAACTGTCTCTATCCAGAATAGAAAGAGAAGTGGGAGGCCCCGGTGCACAACTGAGCAAGAGGACAAGTACATTAGTGTCTAGTTTGAGAAACAG
Organism: Salvelinus fontinalis; assembly: GCF_029448725.1. Taxonomy (NCBI): domain Eukaryota; kingdom Metazoa; phylum Chordata; class Actinopteri; order Salmoniformes; family Salmonidae; genus Salvelinus; species Salvelinus fontinalis. The sequence continues at coordinate 11,027,632 of NC_074672.1, read as the reverse complement.
ACGCTTCACAAGTCTTCAACTGGCAGCTTCATTAAATATTACCCACAAAACACTAGTCTCAACGTCAACAGTGAAGAGGCGACTCCGGCATGCTGGCCTTCTTGGCAGAGTTCCTCTGTCCAGTGTCTGTGTTCTCTTGCCCATCTTAATCTTTTCTTTTTATTGGCCAGTCTCAGATATGGCTTTTTCTTTGCAACTCTGCCTAGAGGCCAGCATCCCGGAGTCGCCTCTTCACTGTTGATGTTGAGACTGGTATTTTGCGGGTACTGTTTAATGAAGCTGCCAGTTGAGGACTTGTGAGGAGGGAGAACGGGCTCATAGTAATGGCTGAAATGGAATACACGGAACGGTTGCAAACACATCAAACATATGGAAACCACATTTGACTCCGTTCCATTTATCCCATTCCAGCCAATACAATGAGCCCATCCTCCTATAGTGTCTCAAACTAAACACTCTAATGTACTTGTCCTCTTGCTCAGTTGTGCACCAGGGCCTCCCACGCCTCTTTCTATTCTGGTTTGGGGTCACATTTCTATGTGACCCCAAACTTTTGAACGGTAGTGTATATATTTTTTTATGGCTTACAGACAGGGGAGTGAAAGAAATGACAAATGTGTTTGGTTTTCCCACAGGCATACTGTTGGTTGGCTGGTAGCTTACTGTTCTTGTTGAGGTACTGGACCTGGAAGCCCACACTCCTGTGTCTCCGGCCTGGCACCCAGCTCAGGTTAACAGACTTCTCACCTACAGCCAAGCTGATGTTGGACGGAGGAGCTGCAACAGGTTGAGAAGGGGTAATTATATTCTCTCTTACCCTCCTTCACAATTTCAAATGATCAGTTTTGCACCAACAAACGGAGCCACATCCAGTTAGTGTTAACCAACTCAGTGTAATAATATTTCTTAACCCCTTAATACTCCACAATGTAACTACATTGTGATAAACACATCAGTAAACAGAATGTTTTAATGTCTGTTTTTATGTTTGTGAAGCCGATGACAAAATTCCACATTGCATGGACAATAAAGAAGAAAAATGGATCTAATTCTAATCCTCCTGCAGTTCTACCTCCGTCCAGCGTGGTGGCGCCCTCCCTTGTTATGGGCTCTCCGTCCCCGGCCGAGGTGCGCCCCCTCAGGTAGAAGCGGTAACGGCTCTTGGGGTCCAGCTGCTTCAGGGTCAGTTTGGTCAGCGTGTGGTCGTCTATGGTCTCCACCTGCACCGGGCTGTCATCACTCTCCACGACTACAAAAAGAGATTGAGGAACAGTCAATCAATCACGGTCCATCAACTATGTTATAGGTTTGTCTCTGATTTAGAGTCGCATGCGGTCTCAAAGCGGGAAAATATATGTCGGCGGAGAGACTACCTTGGACTTAATCTACAACATTTGAAGTTTGTCTCTGAATTAGACTAACGGATGTTGATTTAGCATTGATGCTCTGAGTCTGAAGTATGGACGGCTAATTATTGATTGATTGATTGATTGATAGTATTACCACTAGCCATCTCCAGTAGTGACTGGTGATACATCAACAATATGTCAGTGTCACCGATGTTCAGTGACAAGATGGCTATTGACTCGTCAAGAGGCATTATTGTCTTTTACAAGACAGAGAAGCATATACAATGAAGGTGCAGATAGAGGTATAGGTACCATAGACGACAAAGATGGAAAGATATCCAGAAAGAGGGAGAGGTAAAGAAAGATACCCACTCTGTTGATACTGCAGCAGGTATCCTTTGAGAACCCCGTTGGGCTGAGCAGGGGGGGTCCAGTGAAGGGTCATCTCTGTCTCTGCATGGCTTTCCAGGTGGAGAGACATGGGGGGGCCAGGAGCTGACAGGGACACAGACAGGCTTTATTATATATGCTTCCACTGCAGCGCACGCTATCTTTGTCTCCATTACTCACGCATCAAAGGCCATTCTTGTATTTAGTTTAAGTATCTCTTTTTGTGATCTTTTCATCCCCCACAAATGTAATGGCACTTTGCTTTATTTGACCTTTTTTCTATTTCATCTATCCATTCTTTCCCATCTCCCTCCCTCATCTCTCCTTCTGCTCCATTTACCTCTCATTCAAAATGCCACCCTCCCCTCCTCTCCCTCCACCACCTCCCTTCCACCTCCCCCCTCTCCTTTCCTTCACCCCACCCTCTCTTTCTCCCTCTCCCTTCTTTCTCTCACCTCCCTCGTCGGTACTGAAGGACAGGGGTGGGTCGGAGGGGGGCCCCTCTCCCTTGCTGTTGAACACAGTGACTGTGAGGGCGTAGTGGGAGTAGGGTCTAAGGCCCCCCAGGACCCTCTTCTCCTCGTTGGCCCCTGTCTCCACCACCATGCTGCTCTCTGGCTCTCTGGCCCTCCGGCCCCGGTGGTGGCCCCTGGAGCCGAACCTTGTCAGGTGGATCTGGTGGATAGACGAAGTTATAATGGGTTAGTAATGCTCTATGTAGCTTTATGTTGCTATAATGTCATGTTCATGATGTGTGATGTGTGCGGCCCCGGGTAGTGGCACCTAGAGCCAAACCTCGTCAGGAAAATCCCGGAGGGAAGAGGTTATAATGGGTTATAAGGCTCTATGTAACCATAATGTAATGTTTATGATGTTTATCTGACACACATAGTAGGGAAGAGGTTACAGGGGTCATGGGTGAAAATGAGAAAAACGTAACCACCGAGTGCCAGAGCTGGACACAAACAATAAATGACCTGCAAGTACCTTGTATCCCAGTAGGTGTCCTCTGACAGTATCTCTGTCCACTGCTGCCCATGTTACCCTGATGGCTGTACTGTTGAGCAGAACAACACCCACATCCATAGGAGCCTCCAGGGGGACTGTAGGGAGGGAGGGAGGGAGGGAGGGAGGGAGGGAAACGAGAGAGCCATTATCTTGCTCAGCATCATAATCACTTGAATGCTTATTATTGTACTGTTTACCAGTAGGCCTAAACACAATAGACTAATTGATAGTCATTAGAGGGAGATAAAGAGGAGAGAGAGAATAAGAGAGAGAACGAGAACAGGAACGAGAGGGAGAGAAAAAGATGGCAGAGAGAGACTTGATTAGATATTACACCGTGAGTGTAATGTTTACGGTCATTTTTATTGTTTATTGCACTTTTGTATATAAATATAATTTACTTGCTTTGGCAATGTTAACATATGCTTCCCATGCCAGTAAAGCACCTTGAATTGAATTGAATTGAGAGATCGAGAGAAAGAGAGAGTAGGGGATAGAGGGAGAGGGAGAGAGAAAGAACAGAGAAAGAGGAAAAGACAGAAAGAGAGAAGATAAAGAGATATATAGAGAGTCTGTGAGAGAGTCAGAGAGAGTGATAAAGAAGAAAGAAAGATAGAGATGGGAGAGAGAGAAAAAAAGAGAGATCATTAAAGAAAGACAGAATTCTAAAACAACATCTCACCATTCTCTCCAGAGTAGCCAATGACAGGGTCTGGCTCAGGTCCCTCCCCTTTCTGATTGACAGCCTGTACTTTGATCTCGAAGGCTGAGAAGTTGCCCACTTCAGTAACGATGTACGGTGGCTCAGTGGTGACATTATAGTGCCAGGTGGGGCCGTCACCTACTACCCTCCTCCAGAACACCTTGTAGTGGAACTCTGGTCCGTTGAACACACGCCTGTCCATTTCCTGTGACAGACCAGGACAGGAGCCAATCAGAATGTGAGTACACACAATCCCCTTTTGGGATGGGCTTCAGGTACACAAGTTTAGCCATTTTCTGCCTTGTCAACGTTTTTCTCCAATTCTTTTTTCATGAACACATTTTCCATTTTCGGTGGAACATTCATGTAAAAGGTGACAGAAAAGTCTAACATAAGAGTCTTACCTCCCATGTGATGACCAGGGTGTCTGGGTCTGTAGACTCACTCCTCACATCCTCAGGGTTGTTGTCTGGAGCTGTGGAGGGGGGAAAGGGGTGGAATCCCAAATCAGATATGCAGAGTTGGGTAGGTTACTTTCTAAATGCCATTCGTTACAGTTACTAGTTACCTGTCCAAAATTGTAATCAGTAACCCCAAATCTGATTACTTTGTTACTTTTGGATTGCTTTCCCCTTAAGAGGCATTAGAAGAAGACAAAAAAAGGATTCATCAAACGCATTTGGTGTGTCATCATAATGGTCTCTGACTTGTGGTCAGATTCGCTCAGGTGGGACAAACTGAAACGTGTGTCTTTTTTCAATGCTGAATTGAAGCTGCCATAATGTATTTTTTTGCAAGCATCCTTTCTGAATTTAAAAGTAATCCATGAAGTAATCATCTAGTTTTTCAAAAGTATCTGTAATCCGATTACAATATTTTTGCTGGTAACGTAACCGATTACAGTTATTTTTTTGTAATCAGATTACATGCAATCAGTTACTCCCTGACCCTGCAGATAGAGAACGTTTTGATGTTCAATCCATGTTAGGAAGGACTGTAGGTCTACATGCAGATAATAATACAGTATATTCACTATTAGTCCAGGTTATAAACTCCAAAAAAAGACCACATTGTTCACTTTGGTATTAAAATTGGCATACTTGTAAAACAAAAAGGTGCCATTTCATCAAAGCCTAAGGTCGGGCTTTGAGCGCCGTATAGGTCAATCGTGAAATGCATTTATCTGCATTTGGTTTGGTTCATGGCTCCTCCTGAGTTGGATCTATGTGGCCTCAAAATAGCTTAAAATATATGTATTGGTTTGGGGAAATAATTTAAATCAGCAACCAAAACCATATGGAATCTTGTTTTTTCCTTTATGATCGCAACAATGATGAGAAACCTTAAGAAATCGCAGTCAAATTTTTATTTTGTATTTTATTAAATTAAGTGTTCCCTAAAGTCTACTGTTTACATGGGTACATAATGTGATATTATTTACTGTGTCACTTTTAAGAAACATGACAGGAAACCATTGCATTGTAACGGCTTTCTTCCTCCTCTTCATCCGAAGAGGAGGAGCAGGGATTTGACCAAAACGCAGCGTTGTTATATGACATGATTTATTTAAACAAGACAAAAAAACACGAAACGAAAACACTTGAATAATTAACAAAATAACAAAACGGAGTAGACAGACCTGGACATGGAACTTACATAAATACATGAAGAACTCACGAACAGGAACAGACTACATAAACCGAGACAGTCCCGTGTGGCGCGACAAACACTGACACAGGAGACAACCACCCACAAACAAACAGTGTGAAAACACCTACCTTAATATGACTCTCAATCAGAGGAAATGAAAACCACCTGCCTCTAATTGAGAGCCATATCAGGTCACCCTTATACAAACATAGAAACACATAACATAGACTACCCACCCAAACTCACGCCCTGACCGTCAAACACATACAAAATAACAGAAAACCGGTCAGGAACGTGACATGCATTTGTCTTACATCAGGTGGGAGGGGTGACAATATCTGAGCATAGGATTTAGACAATATTCAATAAATATAGTACCCAACATCCAATTTGGACCAAAATTCTTCCTAACAATGAGTAAGACATTACAAATCCAAAAACAAATGGTAAAAACCCCCCAACACCCTATGCCAATCCCAGCAAATCTGCAAGAAACCCTATTGTACTCGTTGGTTCCACAGCAGAGAGCGAGCTCCCTTCACCTACTCCAAGAGCTTTGGAGAGGCTTCCCAGCCTCAGTGCTTCTCTGCAGAGTGAGGAGACACAATCTGGGCATGTTGTCAGGAGGACCTCAGTAACAGGGACGGGTATTACTGAGTTCCATGTGTTATTGTCATGTAGAGTCAAGTTAGAGATGATCCTGAAGCATGTTCCTCTGAAGTCATGGAACTGGGTGACGTCAAGGGAGTTGTTCTGGGTACCAATAGGCACAAGAGACCTATCCATAAACTGTGCGATAACATCAGCATCAACTCCCAGGAAGGACGGTCTGAACTCTCAACAATAGACACCCAGAATTTGATTGAGGCTGCGCCGCTCCAATGATCTCAGGAGTTCCTCAGAGGTAAAAGGGAGAAGGCCCAGGACAATAGTGACACACACCTCCAGCATCATATCTCAACATGTCTCACCATAACGTCTCAATATGTCCCCCTTTGTCTCGGTACAGAAAGTCTTTCTCACTTCCTGTTGATGTTTCAATGGTGCCAAGTCTAGTTCCCGTCTTTTATACACTCTGATGTTTGTTCTCCTGTGACTATGACACAAATAGGTCAGAACAGTTGCCGTTTGTGCTGTCTGGGTCTTACAACTATGGCTCCATCTAAACACGGCAAAGGTTGGGAATCAATCAGAGCTGCGTTATGGCACCGTAACAGACTAAGTGTTGTTATTGAACTCCACATGGGTAGTGGTTACTGTGAATGTGATCTCTGCAAACGTCGGGGAAAATGACTTTAAAAGGCTCATTGTCACCGGTCTAATGCGCTGCGAGAATGATGCCAACATGAAAAGGACTAAAAGAGATGACCCCGGGTAAGAGTGTGGCATTCTCAAATCTAGGAATGGACAACTGAGATGCAGGATTAGAGACTTCTCCTCATGTCTCTCTCTTCAGTGTCTCTTCTGCTCAGAAGAGTGTATGTAAAAAAACACAAAAAGAGGTAAGCGCTGAACATTTTTCAAACAGCTTGGAAAATGAAAGTATTTTGCTAGATGTCGGTAGGAAAAGGAATGCCAATATTGGGAATGTATTTAGTAGGAAGGTGTAGTCCATAGATGTGCCGTGTGATCAAATAAACTCCGGTTCCAGTGACTGCATGCTTCAGACAGCTAAAACACTGAAACTCCATTGAATAGCTTTGGTTCAGAGATAGTTGGGAGCTAGTTTCATAAACAGTAGTGATGGGCATTCCGTCTCTTTTCAGTGAGCCGGCTCTTTTGGCTCCCAAACGGCTCTTTAAAAAAATATGTTTTGTATTTTTCTCAAGTTAAACCGTTTGCGATAGTTTGACTATGATTGGTGTTAAAACAATTCTAATTGAATGATTAAATGAAATCACACTCTAACTTAACCACAATGCATTTAAAAATGCATTGGTTTGTTATGAAAAATAATGCTATTAAACATTTGCATTTAAAGTATAACTTTAATGTATATAAACAAAGGGCATATAAATCTAACCATTCAAAACTAATACAATCTGAACAGCATAATATAATATTGCACCATATCAAAGAAAAATAAATAACAATTTGCAAAACTGCACAATCCCACAAATTGAAATAAATGTAAAAAAGAAGGATGCTATTACACATGTGCATTTAAAGTATAACTTTTTTAATGTATATTAACAAAGTGCATATAAATGTAACAATTCAAAACGAATACAATCTGAACAACATAACAATAGAACATTGCACCATATCAAATAAAAATTAATAACAATGTGCAAAACTTCAGCATCCCACTTAAAACATTAAACTGGTCCCTCTTTTCTCTCTCTTCTTTATTGTCATGTTATAACCAGCAGCACACAGCAATGCTGACCATATTTTGCTTTTATGAGAGATTTCCATTCAGAAATGCTAGCTGCCTCACTTTCGAGGGGCTGATGCGGTTTCTTCTCTCTTAAATTATTAGTACCGTTTTCGAGAAGACCCTCTCAGAGGGAAGGGATGTGGCCACTATGCAGAGTCTGCCTGTCATGACTTTAGTAAGCCGTGGGTAGACAGAGGCCTTGTTCTTCCACCAGCTCAGAGGAGGGGCTCCTCCAAATAGGATCGGACCTCCATTATGGCATCTGCTGAGGGATTCCTTCGTGCTGCATCCCCAGTTGCTCTCTCGTCAAACAGCATCGAAACAGCAGACGTTTGTGGCACTACTGCTGGTTCTTCTGCTCACTTTGATCCCTCGTCTTCCTGTTGCCCTGGTGCCTGAGCCAGCTGACTGCTGGGGCTGTCCCTCCCTGCTGCGGAGGTTATTCTTTGAAGACCCTCATCAATCGCTCTGGCATCACTGAAGGCTAACTTCTTAAACCTGGGGTCAAGTGCAGCGGTTTCTGATAGCACGTTATTATATTCCATTCTGTGGAACTTTCTATCCATTGATGAACATAGGGTGTCCATCAACTCTGTCACATGTCCTGTGGTTACATTTGCTTCTCTCTGGTGGCTGGCTGTGATTCGCTGCAGACCCTTACACAGGTGTATCATTATTGAGGCTGTCACATAGCTGGAAAGAGACAACAGTAACTTATTAGTTCAGGTTCATGTTTTGTCTACTGATACTACATTATCATCTACTGCTCTTATACATATATAATACTGGATTAAATAATGATGTAGTAATAACTGCTTACTGTACCTCTCCACTGATCTCCACAGTGACCTGCTCAAAGGGTTCCAGGACTCTGCACACCTCCTCCACCACCTCCCATTCCTCTTGGGTCAGAGCATCAACAGGTGCATTGACAATGGCCAGGGTAGAGATGATGGCATCCTTTGACTCAAGAAACCGCTTCAACTTGTAAAATGTTGAATTCCACCTTGTAGTGCAGTCTTGTTTAGGCCTCAGCTCAGGCACCCCCATCTGGCGTTGTGTAGACTTTAGTTTTTCAGCACCTACTGTGCTCCTGTGGAAGTATTCCACAGCTGCTTTCACTTTGTCCACAGTGGGCTTCTTCACCTTCAGAGCATCTCTTACAATCAGGTTGATTGTGTGGGCAAGACATGGATGATAGGTCCATTTTAAAATGTTCATTGCTTTGGTTATGTTAGCTACATTGTAGCTAACACAACAGACCACTTCTCCATCTACTTGCCATTCTCTGGCCACTCTCAACAGTTCCTCTGCCAAGTTCTCTGAGGTGTGTCTGTCGCTGAACTCAAAGCAGTCCAGAAGACAGCTAGACATCGAAAAATCTTCAATGAAGTGACATGTAACCGACATGTAAGAAGTGGTTACCCTTGATGTCCAGCAGTCAGTGGTAAGGCAAACTGCAGTAGCTTTTTGGACTCTTTCCCGCACTGAAGCCTGTGTGCTCTCATACAGCTGTGGAATAAGTGATTTTGAAAAGGTTTTCCTGCTTGGAATTGTGTAAATTGGATTTAGACTATTGCTATAATTTCTAAAACCTCTGTCCTCCACAATCGAAAATGGCTGGAAATCGGTGGCAATCATTTTAGCCAATGCAATATCAATTTGGCCTTGTTTTGCTACAGACATAGACTTTGGCATAAACTGGTCCATAGAAGACTGCGTTGCTGTGGGTCGCAGAGTAAACCTACTTGACTGAGTGGATACATCTCCACGTGTGGAGGTGCTGGCTCCACCACTATCACTAGCAGGCCCGCTAGTTTCTCGAAGCTCCGCTACAGGTAGCTTCACAGTTGGGTGCACAGTTCACATATGCCAGTGTAAGTTGTGCGTAGAACCGGCTTTATATGAGATTTTGTTTTGGCAAATTCTACACTGTGCTCTAACATTGTCTACGTTATTAAAATGCATCCAAATGCTACTGTGCTTCCGACTCATTTTCCAGCTGTTGTTTTCACAGCTGTCCTTCCTCTCTCTCCTCGGCTGCTAAGTGTGTGACTGAGTGAGTTGGCTCGGCCCTCCCTCACGCATCTTTGGTTCATTGGTTGACACTGCGTGTCTGATTGACAGGAACTACAGGTGAGGCTGTTAGTCTGAGCAGACAGTCAGAACGAATGTTTGCGCTTGAGCATTTAGGCCTATATTATTTCATTTATTTTTTCATTCTCTGAATTAGTTAATTCTAATAATTTAAATCTGTTGATTATTCACATCTTAATTTTTATAAATAGATTCGGCTCTTCTGATATGCAAGCCGGCTCCCAACGTTAACCTACAAGAGCCGGCTCCTAGAGCCAACTCGTTCACGAACGTCCCTTCACTAATAAACAGCCACGTTAGAGCTAGTTTCACTATATACTGTACAGTGGGGTCAGAAATTATTGACACCCTCGGTAAAGATGAGCAAAAATAACTGTATAAAATAAATCATTCAAATACTGAGCTGTATTGTATGCTAAAAAAATTGGGAAATTATATTATTTTATACTAATACAATTGATCAGAGAAAGAGATTTTGTTTCACAAGTAATACTTTTTTCTCCTCAAAATGGTAGGGGTCAAAATGATTGACACCCCTATTTTCAATTCCTTTTAATACCTCACCTTGCAAGGATGTCCTTTGTCTGCGCTGGACTGCCCTCTTCAACTCAAACCATACGTGTTCATGATTCTGTATAGAGGGATGGTCTAAGATCCTCACACAATGTGTTCTCTAACTCATAAAACATTTTAGAAAAAGGCTCAGTGCCATTATCCTCGCAAGGTGAGATATTGAAAGTTATTGAAAACATGGGTGTCAATCATTTTCACCCCTACCTATGAGATGGGGGAAAAAATTACTTGTTAAACAAAATCTCTTTCTCTGAGCAATTGTATTAGTAAAAAGCTATAAAAATGTTTGGGATACAATATAGCTCAGTATTTGAATTATTCATTTTATACAGTTATTTTCACTCATCTTTAGAAAGGGTGTCAATCATTTCAGACCTCACTGTATATGGGAGATTAGGGCCATTGGAACATATCTGCATTGATAGATTTTGGCAGCGAAATTGCAAGCAAACCTATTGTTTTTAATGTAATTTTTCTTTCTTTCTTATTACTCTTCTGCCTTTGTCGCAATATCTCAATGCCCGATTGGTAAAATGTTTTCTACTTTGGTAATATCAAAGTATATCAACACTGCTACTTAGATACCAAAAACAGCACCGATTGGCCCATAGGTGGCGCTATAATAAGCATTCAAAGTCTAAGGCTCAGCCCTGTCGCCCCGTTTTATTATGTACAACCACGAACCTTGGTATATCAGTGTTTCTCATCATAAGGAACAAATTTGCCTCAAAAACACATAAGGTGGGGGCCTCCCGGGTGGCGCAGTGGTCTAGGGCACTGCATCGCAGTGCTAACTGCTGTGTTAAAGAAGCAGTGCGGCTTGGTTGGGTTGTGCTTCGGAGGACGCATGGCTTTCGACCTTCGTCTCTCCCGAGCCAGTACGGGAGTTGTAGCGATGAGACAAGATAGTAATTACTAGCGATTGGATACCACGAAAATTGGGGAGAAAAGGGGATAACATTAAAAAAAAAAAAAAAATTAAAAACACATAAGGTGCGACATATTCGATTTTTCTCATGAACCGTAAATCCGATTGACTCAAAACTCAGAACGTATTTTCATCACGTCAGTCTCTGCCAAGTTTGAGTTAAGCGATACGTCAAAAGATGGAGGAGAAAATCTCGACCTTGTGAAAAAAAATGTGCATCCTCGATACCTCTCCACTTTATCAACTTGAAACGTAGTGTTTGTTAATTGTTACAAGTACACAAGGGAGGATGTATAAAGCTTCCATGCCACTGTCTCTTTTAGCCTTCATATAAGCCATTACCCTGTTTAACACTATTTTTGTACACGTATTTATAAAATAATAATAATACATTTTTAGTTAGTGAAGAACAGGGGAATCTCTGTTGGATTGAACCTCTCTCTCTGTAAGTTAACTCGTTACTTTTCTTTTATAATTTTGTTGGCTTGCTACTAATTTGAAGGGGCTCTGCCTAGTGTGAACACCTTAACCTGTTGATTTAGAGATTTAATAAAAAGCTTATTAAGCAATAATCTCTTTATCACATGCGTATATGTTGTGACATAGTGATAAAAGTGTTCCTTTGTATTGGTGTAGAAATATATCCTGGTTCGTCTATCATCTGGTTTATATAACAATATTTAAGGTGAGAGTGAAAAGGTAACTTTGTATACACCACTGGAAAAAAAAATGTTTACTGTGATTTTTGACGTTTTTCCTCATTGTTGCGATCATAAAGGTAAAATCAAAGAACATATGGTTTTGGCTGTGGATTAAATGAGTTCCCCAAACCAATATACATTTGAAGTTTTTTGGGGGGCCATGTTGACCCAACACAGGAGAAGCCATGACCCAAAACTAAAATAGCATTCTCACCATTGACATATCTACATGTCGACCTGAGGCATTGATAAGATGGCACTACAGGTTTTGTTCATGTGTCACAATTTTAATCCTTCTATACCACGGTATTTAAAAAAAAATAAACGTATCTACAGGACTATACAGCGGTTGTATATAGCCTAGGTACTAGCAGATGTAAAGACTCTAGTGCATAACTTGAAACTACCAGGCATTTCATTTTTTTATGCACACACACAAACACACTTGATAGGTGTGTCTAACCTTGAGGTGGCGTGCTGTGAAGGTCAGAAGGCGTGCTGGGATCACTCTTCCCGATGTCGTTGATGGAGATGACCCGGAAACGGTAGGACACATAGGGCTGCAGGGCAAGGTTCACACTCTCTTTGGTTCCACTAACACGTTTCAGCTCCTCCCAACTCCACTCGTTAGAAACGGGATCCTTAAACTCCACCCGAAACTCTGGCGAGAAGGATGGAGAGAGAGAGAGAAGAGAGAGGAGAGAGGAGAGAGAGAGAGAGAGAGAGAGAGAGAGAGCATCAGCCATCAGTGTCAATGCCACTAAGCAGAAGATATGAAGTAATATGTGACAACGGAGAAATCACAGTCCATGTAACGAGATAGCAAGTTTTCATGTTCTCAGGAGAGATGCAATAATATAACATGATACGATATGGGGTTGGTAATTCAAAGCGCAAAGCCTCAAAGTGATCTGGTTATCAAAGGCAGGCAAAAGGGTCCATCTGTACCCAGACCCAGACAGCTGTGGTCATCTACACTGAAAACTACATTAGAAACAGGACCTCACTCTCCCATGGAGAGATACATGATATGATGGCTATGGGTTTATAGTTAAAAGCATCACAGTGGTCTAGTATCAATTGGACCTGGGTTCAAATAGTTTTTAATTTAAAAAAAATACTTTTAGCATTTGATTGAGCTTGCCTGGAGAGACAGATAGGTGGGGTTTGCAGTTTGCAATGACGGGGCTATTACATTGGCTACAGTGTGCCAGGCAAGGTCAATCAAGAGTTTGGAAGAAAACAAAGCCTACTTTAACCCAGATCTAGTATCAGTGTCAGTTGTGTATTTGTATTTATTATGGACCCCCATTAGCTGCTGCCAAGGCCGTAATGCCCCTACTCCACCACTACCATATATACAGTACAACATCCATGTGTACGTGTGTATATAGTGCGTATGCTATCGTGTGTGTGTGTGTGTATGCATGTGTCTGTACCTATGTTTGTGTTGCTTCACAGTCCCTGCTGTTCATTAAAGTGTATTATTGTCCGTTTTTTAAACTCTAATTTAATTGCTTGCATGAGTTACTTGATGTGGAATAGAGTTCCATGTAGTCATGGCTCTATTTAATACTGTGCGCCTCCCATAGTCTGTTCTGGACTTGGGGACTGTGAAGAGACCTCTTGAGGCATGTCTTGTGGGGTATGCATGGGTGTCCGAGCTGTGTGCCAGTAGTTTAGACAGACAGCTTGGTGCGTTCAACATGTCAATACCTCTCATAAATAAAAGTAGTGATGAAGTCAATCTCTCCTCCACTTTGAGCCAGGAGAGATTGACATGCATTATTATTAATATTAGCTCTCTGTGTACATCCAAGGGCCAGCTGTGCTGCCCTGTTCTGAACCAATTGCAATTTTCCTAAGTCCTTTTTTGTGGCACCTAACCACACGACTGAACAGTAGTCCAGGTGCGACAAAACTAGGGCCTGTAGGACCTGCCTTGTTAACAGTGCTGTTAAGAAGGTAGAGCAGCGCTTTATTATGGACATACTTCTCCCAATCTTAGTTACTGTTGTATCAATATGTTTTGACCATCACAGTTCACAATTCAGGGTATCTCAAGGCAGTTTAGTCACCTCAACTTGCTCAATTTCCACATTATTTATTACAAGATTTGAGCTTTAGGGTTTTGGGTTTAGGTTTAGGGTTTAGTGAATGATTTGTACCAAATACAATGCTTTTAATTTTATAAATATTTTGGACTAACTTATTCCTTGCCACCCGCTCTGAAACTAACTGCAACTCTTTGTTAAGTTTTGCAGTCATTTCAGTCGCTGTAGTAGCTAACATGTATAGTGTTGAGTCATCCGCATTCATACTGTAGACACTCTGGCTTTCCTCAAAGCCAGTGCTAACTCATTAGTAAAGATTGAAAAAAGTAAATGGGCCTAGACAGCTGCCTTGGGGAATTCCTGATTCTACCTGGATTATGTTGGAGAGGCTTCCATTAAAGAACACCCTCTGTGTTCTGTTAGACAGGTAACTCTTTATCCACAACATAGCAGGGGTTGTAAAGCCATAACACATAAGTTTTGCCAGCAGCAGACTATGATCGATAATGTCAAAGGCCGCACTGAAGTTGGCTGTTGTGTTCATTCAGTATCATGTCTGTACCTATGACTGGGCTGTTGTGGTCATCTCCAGCGGTCCAGCTGAGAGTCACTCCGCGGTCTTTAGGGTCAGAGACCTGGAGCTGGGTGGGGGGATTTGGACGGTCTGGAGAGGGGGGGTGGGGGAGAAATCAATTTAGGGTTAACAGTTCAGCACGAGTTGAGGCATACAGTATCAACGTAACACTACATATTGAAAGAAAGAAATACAAACGGCGTAGAAACAATATACCACACGGTGTTATCGTTATCATATGTTCATATTTCCATACCAACTGTAGTGGAAAATGTTTCTGAACTTACTAGAGCATACAGTAAGTTATACTTAGAGGACAGAGTGTACTGTACACAGCATCAAAGTATTACTGCATAGTACAACACAACAGAGGTTAACCCCAATACCAAACATTTTGACATTCACATGGGACATTTCCATACCAACTATATTGGAAAATGTATTAAAAACACAGCATTAATGCATCACTGCACAATAGTACAGTACAGAAGCACTGGCAGCATCATACCACATATGAAATATGACATTGAAATGAGACATTTCCATACCGACTAGCGTGATGGATCCGCTGGCCTCAGCCATATCCAGGTTAGTGATGACCTCACAGGTGTAAACCCCCTCGTCCTCTGTCTGCACGTTGGCCACGATCAGGTCGGGGCCCTCAAACGTGTACCTGGATATAGGGATTGTCATTGTCAGTATTGTCAATGCCGTCGTCAGTATTGTCATTGCGTCGTCAGACGTACACCTTTACCGTATATAACAATAAGCGTAATACCGTAAAGAGCCGTACAGGTGCCGGCACACACAGCTGTGTTTTCATGACACTTCAGGACTTTTTGGTGTACATTTTTTTTACCATGAAAAATCCTATTTTCCCTAACCCCTAATCCTTAAACTAACCTTAACTCCAAAAACCCTCAACCTTAAGCTTAAAGTATGTAACGATTGTTCTGCTCCTCGTCTGAGGAGGAGCAGGGAGCGGACCAAAACGCAGCTTTTGTGGAGTACAAAATGAATTTATTCAAACAAGACGAACACGAAGCACACTTGATAAATTACAAAATAACAAAAAACGACGTAGACCGACCTGTACATGAGAACTTACATAACACGAAGAACGCACGAACAGGAACAGACTAAACAAACGAAACAGTCCTGTGTGGTACATATACAGACACGGAAGACAATCACCCACAAACAAACGGTGTGAACAGCCTACCTTAATATGGTTCTCAATCAGAGGAGACGTCAAACACCTGCCCCTGATTGAGAACCATATAAGGCTAATTAACCAATGAACCTAAACAAGAAACAAATAACACAGACTGCCCACCCAGCTCACGTCCTGACCAACTAAACAAAGCTAAACAAAGGAAAATAAGGTCAGGAACGTGACAAAGTAGCATTTTAACAAATTCATGACCTGAAAAACATTGACTTTTCAAAATAGTTATTGTTTTCCTACCTTGTCAGGACATTAAGGTGAAATGGTAGGACATTGGGGTCCTTATAATTTAGGAAAAAAAGTGCACGCACGCACACACACGCACACACAGAGACAGACACACACCCGCACAGCCTTAGTAACAGACTAAACATGTCCTTACTTGTCCTCAGCGTACGACTGCATTAGTTTCTGTCCACTCCTCCTCCATTGGATGTGTGGGGGGGTCAGTTTGGAGTCCACCTGAGCCAGGCAGGTAAATATGACCGTCTTCCCAGGCTTAACACGCAGGTCCCCGGGAGGAGACAGGATCACTGTCCTGTCTGAGAGAGAGAGGGTTAGAGAGAGACAGGGTAAGATAGAGACATTATTAGATACAGGGTTAGAGAGAGAGCGAGAGAGAGAATTAGTGTGCATAAGTGTGTGCTGTGCATGTGATTGAATGAGTCAGCATGAGTCTATACTGTATGTGTGCATTTATGTATACGCGTGCGTGTGTGTGCGCGCATCCCTGTGTGTGATTCATGGCCTACTCACTCAGCACCTCCAGTTCAGCGTTGATTGACATGTTGGTGTTGCTGATGGAGCAGGTGTACAGGCCCTCGTCGTCGTGGGAGACGTTGGTGATCTGGAGGCTTCCATTGGTCAGCAGGTTAACCCTGGGGTCAGCCAGTAGAGACGCGCCATTGTCCACCTCCCTAGATAGGAAATACACAGAGATACATAGAGATGACTATACAGAAAACACAACCAGAGAGGATGGAAAACCCAGCGCCAGAACTGTAATGCTCGTTAAAACAGACCATGGTAGGATTTTGGCTGACTGGTTGCCAATGAGGAGAGTGACACATTTGTTCCTTGTTGGAAGATTTCTTAAATCTAATTAAATAAGCTAGTTCCATAGAAGAATTGAAACTAATACAGGCGTGTCTCACCATGTAACTTTAGGTCTGGGAGACCCAAAGGTCTGACAGTGTAGGCCAGCCTTCTGGCCCTCTGTGACGGTGTATGTCTGTCCGTCCGCACTCAGGATCTGAGGCGGCAGCTCTGGAGCAGGATAGCAGGGAACAGGTTAATCAATGCGACCTCCGTGTTGTTAACAAATACACACACACACAGAGCACTTCCTCACCGATGACGAAGATGTAGGTATTGACTAGGATGGTTCCGTGTTTGTTGTGGGCCTGACACTGGTAGACTGCTGTATCGGTGAAGACCACATCTCTCAGAATCAGAGCTCCATCTCTCACAGTACGCCTGGGGTCCAAGTCTATACCTGGATACACACAGCAAGTCAGCAAGACATTCTACCAAAGCACAATACTGACTGCCATGTTACATACGAAAACTCAATTTTCAGTATATTATTTAGAGTTGGCAATAGCCAAAAGACAGGAAATTCAAATGAGCAACCCAACCCTAAATTTGACCTATGTAGATCAGGAACAGCAGCAGGTGTAATACGCTGAGTTTGCAGTATGTGTTGTGTGTGTTATAGTATGTGTTGTATTGTGTGTGTTATAGTGTGCGTGTGTGATTCCTGACCTGTGATGGGATTTCCGTTCATGCTCCAGTCGACAGCAGGAGAGGGAATGCCATCGGCCTGACAGTCCAGTCTCACTGTCTCTCCTGGGGCATAAAGCTGGCTCACTGGCTCCTTGGTCCAGTACGGAGCAGCTATGACAAAACACACAATACAACAACAGTATTATACACACCACAGTACTAGAAACAACAGCACACCACACTACACAAAACACAACAGTATACACATTACATGATACAGAATGCAATGATAAAGCACATGGTAGTATTAAACAGATTAATATAGCATCAACACCCAATAGTATTACAAAAAAAACACATTAACAACAACAAGATCATACGTAACAATCAATGCACATAGAACACACAGAACACATAGAATACACAGCACACATAGAATACACAGCACACATAGAATACACAGCACACATAGAATACACAGCACACATAGAATACACAGCACACATAGAATACACAGCACACATAGAATACACAGCACACAGAATACACAGCACACATAGAATACACAGCACACATAGAATACACAGCACACATAGAATACACAGCACACATAGAATACACAGCACACATAGAATACACAGAATACATAGAACACACAGAATACACAGAACACATAGAACACACAGAACACATAGAATACACAGCACACAGAATACACAGCACACATAGAATACACAGCACACATAGAATACACAGAATACATAGAACACACAGAATACACAGAACACATAGAACACACAGAATACACAGAACACATAGAATACACAGCACACAGAATACACAGCACACATAGAATACACATAGACTACACAGTACACATAGAATACACAGAAAACATAGAACACACAGAATACACAGCACACATAGAATACACAGCACACAGAATACACAGCACACATAGAATACACATAGACTACACAGTACACATAGAATACACATACAATACACATAATACATAGAATACACATACCACATTGAATACCAATAGAATACACATATAATACACATAATACAGAGAACACATGGATTACCCTTAGAATACACATAGAATACACATACAATACACATAATACATAGAATACACATACCACATTGAATACTAATAGAATACACATATAATACACATAATACAGAGAACACATGGATTACCCTTAGAATACACATAGAATACACATAGAATAGACAGGACGCATAGAATAGACATAGAATACACATAAAATGTGCATAACACATATAATACACAGAACACATAGAGAACACATGGAACACACAGAACACATGGAACACACAGAACACATAGAATACACAGAACACATAGAATACACAGAACACATAGAATACACAGAACACATAGAATACACAGACCACATAGAGAACACAGAACACATAGAGCCCATAGAATACACAGAACATACAGAACACATAGAATACACAGAACATACAGAACATAGACAGAATATTCACAGAACACATAGAATATATACAGAACACACAGAACATACACAGAATGTGCACAGAGCACACAGCATATATACAGAACACACCGAACACACACAGAACACACAGAATATACACAGAACACATAGAATATACACAGAATATGCACAGAACACACACAGAACACATAGAATATATACAAAACACACAGAACATACACAGAATATGCACAGAACACACAGAATATATACAGAACACACAGAATATACACAGAACACACAGAATACACACAGAACGGCAACAGCCTCAGCGTGAGTGTTTAGATAGCATATGTTCCGTACCTTCGACGCTGACGGTGTAGATGTGTGTGACCGTGCCCTGTGGGTTGTTGGCTGAACACTGGTATTCTCCCCCGTCGCTCTCTGAGATGTTACTGAAGCGCAGCAGGCGGTCAGACAGATCTCTGACTGTACGAGACTCGGACAGCTGACCGTCCTTCCTCACCCACTGGACTGTAGGGGTAGGGCTGGAGGGGGAGAGAGAGAAAGAGAAAGAGAGAGAGAGAGAGAGGGGGGGGGGGGGCGATGAAGAGGCAAGATGTGTCAAGAAGAGAAACATCAAACAGACTCACATTGATTGATAGATGTAAGATAGTATATGCGTGTACACACACACACACACACACACACACACACACACACACACACACACAAAATAAAGACAGAAAGAGAGTTAAATTTACAGGCCCTGGACGATGCACTCTAGCTCCAGGCTCTGGCCCCGAAGGGTGTGGTAAGTGCTGTGGGCCCCTGAGGGCCTCATCATCTGGGGTCTTCGGTTCCGCACCACTGAGTTAGCTGGAGATGGAGGGAGGGAGGGAGGGAGGGAGGGAGGGAGGGAGGGAGGGAGAGGGAGGGAGTAGAGGGAGGGAGAGAGTGGGAGCGAGAGACAGAGAGAGAGGGGGTAGAGGGAGAGCAACAGAGGGAGGGAGAGGGATGGCGGGATGGGAGAGGGAGGGAGAGAGAGAAAACAGACAGGTTCATACATATGTATTAGTAATTGCAAGGTTGCCGAGAGCAGTACAAAGGTGCTGATACAGCAGTCACAACACACACAGACAGACACTCACACTGCGTTTAACACACAAACTGAACTCTACCACTGGTGGGTTCAGGTGGCGATCAGAGCCCTTAGCAACATATTTCCCCTCACAACCACCCACCCACACACCCCTCCCACACACACACACACACACAAACACAGCAGAGGAAGTATGTTACCATAATAGGCCTTCCCCATCTTTGACCTCTCTCACACAGATGCTAACCGCTCTGCCCCCAGCCTGTTAATAACAGTGTGTGTAGGACAGTTGTAACCCAGCATGTGTAGAGCATCTCATTACCAGTGTGTTATGCAGATTACAGAGCCCCCCCCCCGCTGGCTGTGGGACTCCCTCCTGTCCTGACCATGTCTGGTCAGTAGCCACACTACTGTAGAGGCAACACTACAGACATCTGACATGCTTCTCTACCCCCAGGTGGTTTTGACTGGGGGCTGCGGTACCGTCAGTGTCTCCATTGATCAATGTCAGCGTGGCTTTGTAACTAACAAAGAGAGGGGTTGCAAAAACCCATACTGTAACATGGTGACTGACGATATTCGTAGTGATTGACCTGTACTGCTACATGGGGAGTTACCATGGTGGACAAGGTCAGTCTACGGTGTCTTACAACGGATACTGATGTCCGCACACTCATTACAGGCTGTAGCAGTCAAAGTGACAGGCTCCGTGGAGAGGATGGTGCGGGCGCTCAGGTACTGTGCGTTACAGGTGTAGTCTTTATAGTTGTACTACTGGCGTTACCAGGGTGACTGAGGCACGGTGTACTTACAGATGGTTACGGTGAGGCTGATGGGTTCCTTGGAGAGGATGGTGCGAGCACTAAGGTACTGGGCATTACAGGTGTAGTCGTTACGGTTGTCGTCGGCTGTAACGTGAGAGAAGTAGAGGTTCCCGTCCCGGCCTTGGGTCACGCGATCATTCAGCTCAATGTGACGGAGTCCTGGAGGTGGAGAGGAGGGACGGACGGAGGGAGGGCGGGTAGGGGGGAGGAAGGGAGGAAGAGAGAGAATATTGTTTATTCATGTTTTACTCAGCAAAAACAACACACCATGATATTTCAGATGGTTAAAGAGATGGAGAGACAGACTGACAGACAGATAACGATGAGTAAAACAGATGGAGAGAGAGAGCGCGACTCACTCTTGTCCATCCAGTGGATGACAGGAGGAACAGTGCTGAAGGGAGGGTTACATTTCAGTATCACACTCTCTCCTTCTTCCACCTTCTTTTTCACCTTCTTCTCTTTCTGGAGGGCCGGGGTGTCTGAAAGGGAGACAGAGCGATGTATAATGCATTATCACTTGTTATAAGCATGTGTGAGCCCTTGTACTGGTTTCTTGTCAACTCACAACGTACTGTACGTGCCAACTACTTTTCAGACGCAAAACAACGAGATCATTACGAGTTGATACTAAGACATAAGAGTTGGTCGTCTCGTCTATAGCTCAGTTGGAAAAGCACGGCAAATGCAACACTAGGATAGCGGATTCGATTCCCGGGATCACCCGTATGTAAACAAATAAATGTATGCACTCGACTTGAAGGCTTCTCAATGGCACTTTACATAACAGTGTTGTACACGCTCACAACAAGTCTTACAACGCTAACTACCGGTGGCCTTAGACAAGCAGCAGACAACTTGTTTACAGGCAAACTGCCGCAATGCACAAGAATAATTTGAGAAGTTACACACTATTTATAGATCACCAAATTCAGGAAGTTGAAGAATTTTATGAGAAATCTTCAAAGAGCTATCAAGTTGCGGTGTTACACTCCAGAAGTAGGATGCTGGATTCTTTGTGAGTCATCACACAGTGTGTGTGTGTCTGTGTGTGCTCTTTCTCTGTTCTCATTGTTAATACTCCCAGTAGACCTACCCGAGTAGAGATGTTGTCGTTCTGTTACTGCATGACATTAACTAGACCTCGTTTCTGGGGAAACCGTTGTCAGGGAAACTGAGAAGGAGATCGCCGGAGACAGAGAGCACGGAGACCCAGGTAGATTGTAGATAGGATATGCTCTTTACTTTAGTTGCGTGAGAAAGAGAGAGAGAGGGTGTGTGTGTGTGTGTGTGTGTGTGTGTGTGTGTGTGTGTGTGTGTGTGTGTGTGTGTGTGTGTGTGTGTGTGTGTGTGTGTATGTGTGTGTGTGTGTGTGTTTTTTTCAGGCGAAGGTAAGAAGTATATAAGCTTTGAGCCTTGGTAGTAGGTCCTATGTGTTACCAGCTGAGCGCTCTATAAAACACACTGACCACGGCACTATAAATTGTTAAATTATTGCCTATAAAGTAACCAATAGCTTTGCTCAGATAATATCCATTCTAAATGAAACGTGGAGCCAGGGAGCCTTTGACCAGCACCCTGCGAGATGTCTCAACTTAAATCTCTACGTTGACACTAAAAACCTCTCAAGTGTAGGAATATACATTTTTGGGGGGTTGGTTGGAGACCCTTAATCTAGAATTCACTCTCTCTGCATTACTTTCTCTCTCTCTCTCTGACGGAGATGTGACCGTCAGTAGTTTACTGATCGTCAGCAGCAGATACAAGTCATTAGGTCTACTAATGTGCAAGAGAGGAAGTATGTTCAAGTGCCAAACCGTTCCAATATCCACACTACTATATAATAAAAACATGAACTGGAATCTGCTGCATTCCAGCTGGACCGTTGCCGGAACATCCGAATGCTTATTAGAATGTTGGATTGGAGTCTCTGGTTTACTCACTC